>NC_068939.1:134305762-134381231 GCF_016801865.2 Culex pipiens pallens
GCCGATGGCGTCGGATATCTTTACTCTCATTTAATCATAAAAAATCGGTAAATTGGGTTGGAGAAACTTTTATAGTTATAACCGATTATACAATTCGACAACTTGAAAGTTGATGTTTAGTAAACGCATCAGTTTTGTCGAAGTACGATAGATTTGGGTTCCCTGAACACGTTACAATCGACGGAATTGAATTTTAATGAATTCCCTGCCAATAAATAAAATTGTAAATTTGGGAGTCACTCCAATTCAGTTCTGTCGATTGGAGCGTGTTCAGGGAGCCCAAATCTACAATACCTTTAAGCAGGGCTGTGGAGTCGGAGTCGGAGTCGGAGCTGGAGTCGGTGGAGTCGGGTCTTTTTGGGAACCTGGAGTCGGAGTCGGAGTCGTCAAAACTCGAACAGCTGGAGTCGGAGTCGGCTAAATTTTATGAGCTGGAGTCGGAGTCGGAGCCGAAAATTTCTGATAACCCGGAGTCGGAGTCGGAGTCGGAGTTATTTATAATTCAACAACAATTATGTTTTTTTTATTGTTCACAAAACTTCTTATTTTTTAACTGTTTTTTTTTTAAGTCGCATGCATTGCGTCGCCATTTTTTTAATAGATTTATCAGATGAGCAATTCTCTACGAAATCTACCAATGTCAACCTTTTTTATTTTTTGTTTTTTTTTTTTTGCTATATTTGGCTCAAACTTTATGGGGGCCTTCCCTATCACCAAAGAAGCCATTTTGTGTCATTGATTCACTAATACTAATCTCCATACAATTTTGGCAGGTGTTCATATAAAAATGGTGCGTAAATATTCGAAAACCTGTCACTTTTCAAGGAATTTTTTGATTGATTTGGTGTCTTCGGCAAAGTTGTATGTATTGATGAGAACTATTAATAAAATAGGTACACGGAAAATAATTTGGTGATTTTTAGTTAACTTTTTTTTTACTAAAATTCAATTTCCCAAAATCGGTATTTTAAAATTTTTGAGTTTTTTTTTGTATGGGGACAAAACCTCGCATCTTTTAAGCCATTCTGAAGTATGTACCAAAATTTTGCCGACGAGTTATGATTTTTTTAAACAGTGATTTATGTAAAAATTTATATCTTGTACATTTTCTGACCTTTTTTATGTAAAATCGAATCGAAAAGTACTTTACACATTTTTTGATTAAGTATTCCGTTTTAAAAATATATCCATTCAAAGTTAAATTTTGTCCGAAAAAATCCGGTTTTTTGATTTTTTTTAAATAGTGTCCATGATTGTCCATTTCTAAAAATATTGAATGTTTGGCCCTTTTGAAATGTTATTATTCATTCAAAAAAAAATTAAAATATTTTTTTCCGAAAAGATCGGAAAATTTCACGAATGTTTCATTTTTCAATATTGAAAATCGGACAATTCTCGATTAAATTTTCAAAAGGTCCTATCTGCATAGGAAACCCATGAGGGATAGGTTGTTTTGAAAATTTAATCTAGAATTAATTGCTGATATATCGACATTAGAAAATGGAGAGTTGATTGGGTAAGACTAAAAAAAAATTTCCTGTTTCTTTTTCTTTTATCCGTTAAATCTCAGCAGCCAGTGGTCCAATCTTCTTAGTAGGATTTTTTTTTAACTTTACGAAAACAATATTTTAGAAATGGACAATCAAGGACACTATTTAAAAAAAATAAAAAAAACTGGATTTTTTCGGACAAAATTTAAATTTGAAAGGCTATATTATTAAAAGGGTGCACTTTATAAAAAAATGTGTAAAGTACTTTTCGATTGCAAATTCGATTTTACATAAAAATGAGGTCAAAAAATTTACAAAAATCACTATTTAAAAAAAAAATCATAAATCGTCGGCAAAATTTTGTTCCATACTTCTGAATTCTAGAGTTTTTTTTTTTTTTTTTGAAAACGTCATATAAACTATTTTCTTTCATATGTTTATAGAACCAATCCAAAAAAAACTCTAGAATTGTTCTTCTGAAAATGCCTTCAATACTGGAGATATTTTTGATTTTTGTGATTCGAACTTATTTTCCTTGAGAAAAACAGGACATTTAGAGTGCATTTAAGTAATCCTATGTATAAATGTTTTCAAAATAAGAGTTAACTAACTTTTGAAACATTTAAAAATATGTGGAGTCGGAGTCGGAGTCGGAGCTAACCATTTATTGAAAGCTGGAGTCGGAGTCGGAGTCGGAGTCGGCTAGAGTTTGTAGGCCAGAGTTAGAGTCGGAGTCAGAGTCGGTTCGAGCTGAAAGCCGGAGCCGGAGTCGGAGTCGGAGTCGGCTAATCTCAGAAAGCCGGAGTCGGAGTCGGAGTCGGAGTCGTTTGAAACATGACCCGACTCCACAGCCCTGCCTTTAAGAAACTGCAGCGTTCACTGACATCAACTCAACAATGTCGAGTTGTGTTATTACTGTAGAGATGTTCAACAATTCTCTAAGCAATTCCAACTGTACCATTTGACATTTGGCAGTTATGTACGTGTTCACGGCTCGAGTACAGCTTCTAAGTTACGATCACTCTAAAATAGTGAAGGTCAACACACTCAGACATCAGACAGCGGAGATTGTAAGACTTTACTCTCGATCCGAAACATCTGGGAACACACTACCGAGTCATCACTTCACATTTCCGTAGCTTCCGAACGCGGTACAATGTGCTGACAGTAGTCGAGAGTGTGTGTTTTTTCGGTGCCACCACCTGTGTGTGACACTTGAGGGTTTCGCCGTACTCTGCTGTTTTATGTTTACTGTTTGTTTTACCTTTACGACAACGAGGTTGCACGACTCAGCCCAGCTCGACGGCGGTGGAAATCGTCGATTTCCAATCGGCCTTCACGGTTTCACGGTTTTCTTATGGGACCGTTTCGCACGACCGAAAATTGATGAATCTTGAGGCAGTAAAGCTCAACTTGGCTATCGAAAATCAGCCCATGAGTGACCACTTATCACGCGACGACGGTGATCCGATGCAGGAACCAGTTTCTTCGAGAGGTCTTGTCCAAAGATCCATTAAGCAAACCCAATGATTAGCCTCGCGATTGATGATCACACCGGCTTGGCGCTAATGCCGCTACCGCCAATTATGGCCAATTATCTGCCGGTGATCTGGCAAATCTTGGCACCTAGTTGAGTTGACACGCCGTTCAGCGTCACTTGATCGTAGATCGGTGGCAGATGATGTCCGATACTGGCTGTATTTGGGATGGCGCTACAACGATACCATTAATCTAGTTAGATGTGGAATCAGTGAAGCCAAGTTATACCATTACAACTTTTCTTTACAAGATGGATTACTATCAAGTATGCAAAGGATAACAAGATAAATGATAATCACTTTAAAAGTGACACATTCGTAGTAATCCCCCTCAAAACATTAATTTATCGATTCACCAGGCAACGCACCGCAACGCTGTGGGAACCATTCCTCATTTTGTTGTCCCCGAGGTGTAATGACTCTCTAATGAATCATATACTGAGCCCAGCGAGTTGGGCGACCTCAAGATCGCATCGCTTGATACTTTGTTGGCTGAGAGCTTGGTGGTCGAGATGATCGATTTCGGCGCAGCCACGCCATCGACTCATAAATCTCCGCAGGGGTGGAGATCGTGATCTCATGTCCTGAGAGCGTCGAGGTAAGGGGGTGGTTTGCAAATTACGTAACATTGAGCTTGCTTTTGAAATTTGATTGAAGGAATCGTTATAACGTCACCTATGGTCGATCCGTAAGGTGCCAATATCGATGAATAATAATGCTCCAACATGCCACCGGCCAAGGCATGTAATTAACAGGTCAAAGCCATCCGGCAACACTCTGCTTTGGCTTGTCACCGGTCCCCGGTCACGAAAAGTGCATACATTAAAGGTCTCATTGATCAATCAGTGCAGGTATGACGAGTTTTTCTTCGTTAACTGAAAAAATCAGCGAAATTTTGGATTGCCACCGTAGATAGAGCCCTTAGGACGATGGTCTTTGGCAAAAAATGATAAGAGCAATTGAAATTTCGTATCATAAGTAATATACTCAAATCAATAGACTTTTTGTGTTAGAGTGAGATTCAACAATTTAAAATGCAAAAAAAATCAAGTCAAAACAGAAGATTGCATCGTAAATTCTGATATAAAAAAATTTCAATTTTGCATTTTGTTTTTTAGATTTTGTTAAATAATTTAAGGTTTCAGAAGTTTTGTAATGTAAATAAAAAAAATTTATTGGTATTTGAGCTTAATAACACAAAATAAATGATAATTAAAATCTTGACAAATGATTATCTTAAAAATTCGGCAGTATTTTAAGTATTTACATTACTTTATTTTAATATCCACTGCAAAATGCTGATATCTTTTTAAAAATATTTTGAATATTTTAAGGGTTTCAATCCTCAAAATATTATAGAATGAAATTTTACATTTTTGGTGATAATTCCAAAATTTTCAAAAGTTCGCTCAAAATATTAGGAAAAGTTGGGTTTTTTACCCCAGTAAAAAATAATGTAAATTTGGAAGCTGTAATTTTGGAAGGTTGAATATTACCCCTTTTATGATGTAATTTTACCTCAATTTAGACTGAAAAAGTGGCGTTACACCAGAAAAGTGGTAAAATTACACATTTCCAGAGGTATAATTACACATTTTTTCTGACATAAAAGAGATAAGATATAAAGAGAAATTTCACGGGGACCATAATTTCAAAACACCAAATTTCACTGAAATTTCGCGGAACGAAAAAAATATTCAATTAACCATGAAAATCTTATGTTAGACTTACAGAAACTACTTTTTATGTTTATTACATATTACTTTCCAATAAACTAAAAAAATCTTAACTTAATTTGAACGTAACACAAAAAACTTTGATTATTTAAAAAAAAAATCCACTTGGTTTATGGATGGGCTCTATAAAAATTATGAAATTTCGATTTTTAATTTCACTTTTTGTCACTAATACTTGATTTACAAAAAAAAAAACACTATTTTTAACTTTTTTTTATTTTCTGATATGTTCTAGATTTTTCAAAAAATCCAAATATTGGTCGTAATTTTTTTTCTATTTTCAAAAAAGTTACCTGAAGATAAGTTCAGTGCTTCTGGGGACGCGCAGTCCTGTTTTTTCGCGATAATTTTCGTCTCTTTTGTGTGGCTGTTTGTGTGCATGGGGTGATTGGTCAGTATAATTGAATAATGCCGTCATAAGTTCAGTGCTTCTGGGGACGCGCAGTCCTGTTTTTAGCGATAATTTTCGTCTCTTTTGTGTGGCTGTTTGTGTGCATGGGGTGATTGGTCAGTATAATTGAATAATGCCGTCATAAGTTCAGTGCTTCTGGGGACGCGCAGTCCTGTTTTTTTGCGATAATTTTCGTCTCTTTTGTGTGGCTGTTTGTGTGCATGGGGTGATTGGTCAGTATAATTGAATAATGCCGTCATAAGTTCAGTGCTTCTGGGGACGCGCAGTCCTGTTTTTTCGCGATAATTTTCGTCTCTTTTGTGTGGCTGTTTGTGTGCATGGGGTGATTGGTCAGTATAATTGAATAATGCCGTCATAAGTTCAGTGCTTCTGGGGACGCGCAGTCCTGTTTTTTCGCGATAATTTTCGTCTCTTTTGTGTGGCTGTTTGTGTGTAATGTTCCGTCAGTGCAAGCGGGTGGTTGCGCTTTTGTGAAAAGTGCCCTTTCTTCATCATCGCTGGTTGGAAGGCAATTTGACGGTTGAGTTCGTTAGTTTTATCGCGTTAAATAATATTTTGATTCATCAAGAACGTTGTGTGGTGTGCGAGTCTTTTTTTTTTTGTGTTGAAAAGACCTTCCCATAGCTCCGTAGCTCGGAGGGCTCGACGTCGGTTGTTTGTGTGTTAAGCCCTCTCCATAGCATCGTAGCTCGAGAGGCAACGATAATAAATACCTCATCTAGTTAACAGAAAGAAGATCGGAAGGCATTTGATGGTTGAGTTCGTAGCGTCGTTTCCGTAACAAATTTATGAATTAAATGGTTATATGATTAAAAATCAGACTACGCTATCATTGCAGCATTGCGTTTAACACCTCATTCTATAAATAAACATTATTTGGCTTTATCTTTCCACAGCCGGCTGTCTAAGATGAAACCATTTCATTTAAAATTTAACAACAGTTAAACGGGAAATGTCTCATCCGCAGCATCCGGTTGTTTGCCTTGAGAATAATATATAAAACCTTTCAACAAACACTATGATTTTGGGTCGCATCATCATCTTCTATGATGAATCCTGACCAAGCACCCTATCTTACTAACAAATTTTCAGGTTCCTGGCGCTTGTGGGGTGTAAGCACAGAGTAAATCAGCTGCCCTAGTAGCAACCTGCGCTAACTAACATTCCCGTCCCTTAAAATCGAGGTCTACAAACTGACATGGCGGGCGCCGTTGGTGGCCAATGACTGTTACCTATTCGCAACTGATCTTGTTTTAGCAATCATGGTGTTTTATCTTTTCGGCGCATTCATACATGCTGTTGATAAGGGAAACACCACTAGATCGTCGAAGCCTATGATCAGTAGTGCTGAAAGGATATTACGGTTCTGTTCAGCAACGGAGGGGCAACCATGGGTGATCTCTCATGCTCATGCTCATGCTATTTTCAAAAAAGTTACCTGAAAATGGATATAACTTGAAAACAGTGAACTTTATCAAAATTTCACTAAAGTACTTTTTGATTGCAAATTTGACTTTACATCGAAAAATGCATTTGAAAATTTTTGCGACCAATATTCGGATGTTTTGAAAAAACAGTATTGATTCAAAAATTCCTAACTTGGTCAAAGATTTTTTGCCCATTCTGGATATTTCTGAAAAGTTGGCATTTTATGTCCCCTAGAACATATCAGAAAATAAAAAAAATTAAAGAAGATTTTTTTTTTGTAAATCATGTTTTAGTGACAAAAAGTGAATTTAAAAATCACCAAAAATTTGTTTACCGTGTATCATCTTTTTTCAGTGTAGTCCTTATCCATAATTACAACTTTGCTGAAGACACCAAATCGATCAAGAAATTTCTTCCATATATATGGACATACTAATGATGCAAAATTGCTTCTTTGGGCATATCGAAGGCACCAAAAAAGTTTCAGCCGAATTAAAAAATAAAAAAACTAAAATTGAAGAAAAAAGACAGATTTCGTAGAGAATTGTTCATAAGAGAGCACAGAGGCATCGATTTCTAAATGATTTAGGTTTAAACAGGAAAAGAACATCAAAAATAGTACACCGATTTCCAAATTTAATGCTGTAAAATCTACTGTCCTTATTCAGACTGTAGTCCTGATTTGGCCCAGTTGATATGGTCGTGTCTTTAATGGAGATAGAAGATAATTTGAAAAATATCTTTAATGCATAACACCAAATTCATAACTTATAAAAAAGTGTCCATTTCTTTGTTTCTTTTTCTATTATTTATTTAGTTTTTGGTTTTTTTCAGACTTTGTCAAAGAAAAAATAAATTTTTGGTATCAGGCGTTTTCATTCCCATGAAAAAAGTTAGGAAAAGAATTCATCTACAAGTAACGGTTCCAAACTGAAGCAAATTGGATAAAGAATTGTGGGTTATTCAAAATTCAAAGCTCGACAAAGTACTTACAAATTTAAAATTTTAAATGTTTTCAAGCTATCTAAAAAGTTTTGTTCCTGTTCAGATTGTAATAATGGATTAGATTGTAAAATTGGATCTCGATTTTAATCAGTGATTGGTTATCAACTTATTCCATGATTTAAAGCTTTTAAAACATAACAATTTCAAAACGTAACAATGTATTTAACAATGAAGTATATGACCCATGACAAAAATAAATTCGGGATCTCTTCGGCAACACAAATTATCTTTACTGGAGCTTAAAATGCAGTTTTGCCTTTCTCACAGACGTCCTGCTCGAAAAATGAACTTTTCATAAGAAGTTCGTAGACCCACCTTCATGTATACGTATCGACTCAGAATCGAAAACTGAACAAATGTATGTGTGTATGTGTATGTATGTATGTATGTATGTTTGTATGTATGTATGTATGTGCTCATGTTTCTCTGCACAGGCTGAACCGATTTGACCCAAACCGGTTGCATTCGACTTGGTTTTGGGGTCCTATAGATCGAGTTTTATACAAATTGAAGTTTCCTTTAGTAGTTCAAAAGTTATGCATAAAAATGTGTTTTCATATATCGGGATGTTAGATAAATGGCGAGAAATTAATTCAAATACCATCATGCTACTCATCCTTGGACAGGTAATTGAAAGACCAAAACATTGAAGATCTGGCCACCCTGTCTCAAGTTATGACTACTTAAATGATATTTATACACTTTTTTTGAGGCTGAATCTCACTTAAATGTATGTAAACTATGTCCGGATCTACCATCCGACCCACTGCTGGTTAGGTAATCGAAAGATCTTTCAGAAAAAGTCCAAAACACTAAAGATCTGGTAACCCTTTCTCAAATTATGACCATAGTTATATTTATGTACTTTTTTTTAAAGCCGGATCTCCCTTATTTGTTTGCAACGCTTTCCGGATCCATCAACCGACTATTTGTTGGAAATGTAATCGAGAGACCTTCCAAACGAGTCTGAATCTGGGGCAACCCTGTTTATGTTAAAACGTACTTTCAAAAAATAAAATAATAGTTCAGATGAAAAATATTTCCTGATCAATTTTAAGGAAGTAGTGTCACATAGGTGGATTAAGTTAGTTTTTGATTATCAAATCAATCGGAAGCAACCCACTTGGTGCAAAGCGACAGCTTTATTTTAATTTTATTTTTAACGCTCAAAATAAAAAGAAGTTCTATTTTGAGCATTGGACTTAACTAGACTCTTTTTGATAACGTCTAAAGCGTCAAAGTAAATTTAGAGTGTTTACTTTGGCGTTATCAGAAAAAAGTCTCAATATGGAATGCATAAAGAAAAAAATATATTACAGTGAAACGTGGATTTACAAATATGAATATAATTACTTATTATTAAGACAATTTTGCAAAACAAAAGCTTTGAAAATAGTGGCTCTCTCATTCAATCATGCTTGTTCAAATTTCTGCAAAGACTTGCTTAACCGTTGAGTTGCAAGCAAATGCATTCCAACCACCTGCACCAACATCATTTGTTGCATAATGCAACCAATCAAATCCCCGCAATGTGCAGCTCCAAACTCGCAAAGAAGCTCGCAACTGCTATCAGTTCGGTCAACAAGGTGCAAATATTGATTCCAGCCCGTGTGCACTCCGGCTTCCGGCAAAACCACTTCTGCACGACGCACGGTGCGTTCGGCTAGTTTGGCCCAAACCGGCTAAAACCGGCCTCCAACTTGGCCAACAGCAGTGTGCCTCAAGTTACGGCGGTCGGCCCTTCGACGGTAACCGGAGAGCCCCTTTTGGAGTTTTTGGAGACTAGCTTTGCATTAGGGCACATTAAAGTATTCTTGATTCTCTTGATTAAACGATTGCTTACAACATGCTCATGTGTCCCAACGAAAAGTTGCGCTCGATTTTCACTTCGTATTTGGTCTACCCAGCTCTGCCGATGCGGTCTTCAAAGTGGGAGACACCAGCTGATGCCAATGCGTTTGTATTGGGTGGTCAACACGACACCTTTCACCCGGTTGTACGTTCCACTCACGTTGGTATTGGTGGCAGCCCCCTTCTGGAGATGTCTGGGGGTCCAGATCGCCACCTAACGTGCGCACAACCACGTGCTCCGCGCGAAGAGATTGGTGACTGTGCACATCAACAAACACGCGAACGAGCACTCTCAAGTGCCAATGATCTGCGTAGCAAACTGACCAACTCGGATGATGACGGTGATGATGCAGATGGTCTTGGTAATGGTGTTTGTCTAGCACGGTTTTCGTCGAACGTGAAACATACCAGACAGACACTGCTGCTGCTGACCGTTTGACGTTGTTGAACGCATGCCAACCGATACAGGGTTAAAGTCCAACGCGCGTTGTAATGCTGCAGTATAGTGTGCAGTGGGTTGGCATCGGATTGCAGATCACTTGCACTTTTTCATTGATGGAAACAGGTGGTTGAATAGTCACTTTCAATGGAGTGTACTACTGATAATACCTTAAAATTTGGTTTGATAAATAACAGCTTTAGATAGCCTAATTCTTTACCCTATGAAAGAAAAGGCACTTTTCTGAAGAACGGCTTAATCACTCGAACAATGAACTTCTTAATTTAACCTCCACCTTCACGTTTAAAGGTTCAAAATGTATGAGCACGAAGTGTTTTTTAATCACTTTGTTGAGGTCGAATCTAAGATATTTTTATGAAAATGATGTCATCATAGGTAAATCAAGAGCTATTGTTGCAATGCGTCGGACGGGAAATTAAAAGACTTGTCGAATAAGAGGAAAATATTGAAGATCTGACAACCCTATCAAAAGTTATGAGCACTTAAGTGTTTTTCAATCTGCTGAGGCCGGCTCTAAATTTTTTTTATGAAAAATAATAATTATTTGATCGATGTGTAAATCAAAGACCTTTCTAATAAGCCAAATAGATTGATAAAATAAATATTTTTTTCGTATCCCGAACAGACGGTAATAACTAAATTCATGCCATTTCAATAACAAATACTGTTAAAATAACAAAAAGTGTTATGGATTCTTCTTGAAAAATCCATTTTTGCATAAGGGTTTAATAACAGTAAATGTTATCATAACAAAATTTGTTATTAGTCTGATATTGATTAAAAGCCAAAACAACTTTGGAATAACATTTTTTGTTATGGAAGAATACCTCCAACTGTTATTGGGATGATTGGATTAGTTGTTAAAATAACAAAAAATAATAACAAAGATTTGTTCGAAGAATAACTAAAAATATTATTAGTCTGTTATTACAATAACAATCCAATAACAAAAAAATCATTACGGCGAATAACAAAACTTGTTATAAATAACAAAACATGTTATTGGCCTGGTATTTTCAAATATCAAGAAATGTTATTCCCACAACTTGGGATTTTATTATTTTCTTACTTTTAACATCATATTCGAGTTCTGTAACCCCAATTTAGTCAATTTTGAATATTGAGTTGCATTTTAAATTTAAAAAATGCATTTTCTTTCAATATGTCTTCACCGCCATTTTGGCCGCCATAAAGTAGTTTATGGATCATATTCAAGCTCAACAATCAAAAATAAGCCAACAAAAAACAAACTTTTTTCGTGCTTCGATTATTTGAAGATTTGATTATCCTAAGTGAAATGTTTCTGAGGCTTTCGGATAATCGAGTCTGGACTGAATAAATCATACACAATTTGGTTGCTTGAAAAATACCTATTTTGTGTAATTTTACTTAAAAAATTAGATAAAATGTGAACCTGATGAAAATTCACCACTTCCTGATGTAATATTACACATTTCCTGATGAATATTGCCATCATTATTTTCTGTGTAGTTAAGAGTCCAATCAATAATGTTTTGTATTCATATTGCCAAGATACAGCCAATTTAGTAAAATAAAAATGGTGAATTTTCAAAATTCCCTATGAGAACTCAATTTTATCACATACACCACTGTTTACTGCCAGCATTTTATATGTTTCCAAACCAAAAGTGACGTAAGCGCCATTACGAAAATATGCATTGTAAATCAACCGCCTTTAGAATAACAAAATCATTTTTTTTTCAAGATTTTTATGAAAATTGCTTTTTTATATAAAAAAATAACATATGTATAAATGTAAGAAATATTTTTTCATTAAAAAGAAATTTTCATCGAAATCTTGTTTTCTCAAGGTAAGTTAAGTAACGGTTTTGTTTTTCAATATTTCATATCGTTTGAAATAGAGGTGGGCCAAATAAGAGCAAGCCGCTCAAAGAGCCGGTTCACTGAAAAGAGCGAACGAACCATGGCTCACAAAAAAAAGAACCGCGGTTCTGTTTTAAACTCCGCCCTTTGAAATAACCGTTCCAAGATGGAATGATTTTTTAACTTGTTATAAATATAATTTATTAAATTTCAAAATAATTGAATTGTTTTTAGAATTGAAAATGCAATTCCAAATTGAAAAATAATTGCTGATAAAAATTAATCCCCATATAGCATTGTCGCCAAACACCACTTAAAAGTTTTCAAACTCATTTTCAGTTTCCTACTTTTCTTCCAAAAGTAAATGATTTTCTAAACAAAATGAGAAAAACTTTTCATTGTACAACTGCTCGAACATTGAAGTATTACCCGAATATAATCGAGCAAATTGCTTAGCTTGTAAAATATTACCTAAAATCTACTAAATAGCTGAGAGTTTTTAGAGAAAAAATAAATTCTCTTGCCCGATTAATCGTCAGCGTTTATAGACTTTATCGATTAAATCAGAATGTAGAAAAGAGTTCACAGAATATTTTTCCCAAATAAAATGTCAGCATTAGTTCAATTTTAGCAAAAATAAACGCAATTTTAAAATTGATAGCACTAGATTTAAGTTTGGATGCCATTCAATTATTTCAACGTTTAGGTTCGAGTAGAAATCTTGACATAGAGACCGCCAAGACCTATGGTTTTCAAGGACATCTTATTGGTTTTAGATATTTTTTCAAATGATTTAACTTTGCCAATGTCCAATGTGAAATAACTTTGAAAATCACACCATTCTTAAAAATAACCTTTTCATCAAAATTTTGAAAAAGAGCGAAAGAGCCGTTCAAAAGAGCGGCTCTTTTTAATGAGCGAACGAAAATGAGCGGCTCCTAAAAAAGAGCGGTTTTGCCCACCTATTCAATAAAGCGTAAAATTTAAAGTCTTCCAAATTTCATTCTTTTTTTAATGAGTCATCAATATCCTGTTAGTCAGACTTTTTATCTGCGCAAGAACTTTGTAAAATATTTTAACAGTTATTGCCATAATTTGAAATAATACTTTCTAAAAATATGTTATTTATGAACATAAAAAGTTCAACTGTTCTCGAAAAGTTTAGAGACATTCTTCAATGTTTTACATTGATATTTGGTTATAAGATTACCCGGATGAAAAGAACCATTTAACTACCATTTTGGACCATACAATAGCACTCTGAGAAATAGTACCTTTTTATGCAAAAAATTTTAAGTATCTCAAAATTTAGAAATTTAAAAAAAATAAATTTAAACTGTTTGTGGACTGTTCATGTAAAGGTTACTACTTGACGATTGGTTCTTGGAATATTCGCCAACCATAGAACAGATAGGTTTTGACGAAAATTTGATATTATAAAAAGTTTGTACATGGAAGTTTGCTATGCAGGAACTAGTCTTGAACGCAACTTTAGAAACTGTAATTTGGCGATTTTTTTTCTGGTACAAATATTCAAATATCTTTATTTTTTAAACAGTTTGTGAAAGTTTTTCTACTCTTTACTAAATTTAAAAAAAATCACACATTTTTTCATAAGCAATTTGACTTAAAAGTTAACATTTCTCCTTCACAAACTACCTTATTGTGAAATTCGATGCACGTTAGTCCTCCCCAACGACTCCTCTAGCATAGCCCAAACCCCAAAAGACGCGAATAGTACTCGAAAAACAACACCGAACCACCATTGTAAAACCAAACCCAATCGCCACCTTTCTCCAGCCATGTATTGGTGGTAAAACACTTTACTATGTGCAACTCTGCGCACCACAGAAATAACTCCCGCTGTATTGGTGAAGTTGCATCAAGTTTTTGCTTTCGCGAGCCACGCGCCCCCCAGTTTTGTTTGGTTTTTTGTTTGTTTTGAGGCAAAGTCCACTTAGTGGTGAAGTCTTTGGACGGTTTTGGACTTGCAACGAATAAAAAAATGGCGATCATATGTTTCAAGTGCGATTTTTTTTTTGTTTTTGGGTAAAATGAGCTCCAGTTGTATTGGTTAGTACTTGGTTTTTGAGGGGGTCTTACTTTTGTCGTTCGTTGAAAAGGTCGAAGATCGTAGGCTCGCGCGATGATCACTTAGCTCAAACGGGTCGTCGCAGTACAAAGACTTGGACACTCTTCATGAATAGCGCTGCTGCTGCAGCTTAGAAATGGCGTCTGCACAACTACCAAAACTAGTTTTCAGCACACTTGTTTCACTTGCACTATTGCACACAGGTTGCAAGCGACCTGATGTCGCAAAATTTTCGAAAAGGCGCACTTTCTTCTTTGCTACCCAACAATCACATTGCACACCGTTCAACCGATTTGGTGACGGCCCGCTCGATCACGATCACACACACGTACAAATCGCACAAATACATCCACAGAAACACCCCTGTTGGTTAATCTCGATCCTCAAAATTTCCGCGGAAAGGTCGACGACGGTATCACTTTCGCCATTTATGGGACCACCACAGCATCGCTTTTGGGTTTCACTTTTTCGTTGACGGTTTTTTCTTCGTACCGATCAGAACCACGGTGTCGTCCGGGAGAGGGTCCCCAACGGGCCAATCCCGAACTCGAAAAATTCCAAAATTCCAAAAAGCCAAAATCTGCCCAAAATCCGGAACCAGACAAAAAATCGCCACAAAATGATCACGATCGCTCTCAAAAGAAGCGCCACACAACTACAAGCACGCACTCGCACAATACACAAAAAAAACAAGCTGTTAAGACCCCCGCACGTTCGCGCACGAAACACACGGAGCACAATTGGAGACCCGCTGGCGATCGATAAAGAAACTCGTTGGAAACTAAACCGAGCGGTCAGGTTTCGAAAAAGTTTTGTACCACGAAGCACGCGCGCGCAGCCGGAGCAAGCCATGGATCGGGAAAAACCGAACGCACGCGATCGATCGCGAGAGAGCCCGAGAGAGAGAACACAAAAGAGTTCTTCGCGGGTCGTCAAACCGCGGTGTTGCAGCAGCGGCGATTGGTGACGTGACGGTTGAGAAGGATCGCTCTTCATGGGTGATCGTGCGATGCTCACTCTCTCGTTCGCGATCGGTTGATAGCGTGAGTGATCGCGAGAGTGCGAAGAGGAGTGCAGTGAGTTACAGTTGTTGCAGAATTGATTGGTTTAATTATTGATTAAAAATAATAATTCGATGCTGGCATTTTTTAAATTGGTAACTAATTTACCATCTTGTTCGTTTTTGTGATCAAAACTTTTAAATTTTCAAAATTTATTGACAGCTAAGTAAATGGTGACGGATGGTGTATTTAAAAGAATCGTGTCACCATGCGTTGCCATTAAAATTTAATATATTTTAATCACTTGCATAAGGGAAGTAAAAGCTTCTGTAAATTTCTGAGTTTTAATAAAATTACGATCAAAACAGATTTTTTCTCTGTTCGGTCTGATATAGTACAGTCCAGACTCGATCGTCCAAAGCCTCGATAGTCTGAAGTTTAGATTATCCGAAGGTTTGTAAGTGACTTAGGATAATCGAATCACGATAAAAAAATCGTCTTTTTTTATATTCCAACTTTTAACGCCAAAAAACGCAAAAAACCAAACTACGTTTTGTTCAGAAACTCATGCCAAACATTTTGCTACAAAATGCTCATGAAAAGATGATTTCTATAAAAAGTTATATAACAAATACTATTACAAAAATTAAAAAAGGTGCAAAAAAAGTTTGTACACCTTTCAAAAAATTAACACAATTAAAGTTATTTGTTGACAAATCACCATAAATCCAGTCTACGAACTCCAAATAGGCATCCTTGACTGATTAAAAAAATAATTTGGATTGAATATAAAGTTTACTAACTACTTAGTATAAAAGTTTATATAACTCTGGAAATTCTATATAAAACTTATCTAAACTAAATTTTGATTCAACTAAATGTCAACTTAATGTCAATGTGCCCTTTTTGATGCCACATAGGTTGACTTGTGAATCGTGGACTGGTTCGGATGCCGGCGGATTTTCCGACGACGTGATTCCGGGTTGGTACGAATTTCCAACGAAAAATCTATTCTATCGATCGAAAGACCCCCAAAACGGTATTATACCCACTCCAGAATGTTTATTTAGCAATTCTATGCTAATATATTGACATTTAGTTGAATTAAAAGTTTGCAAAATTAAGTTTAGATAAGTTTTATATAGAATTTCCAGAGTTATATAAACTTTTATTCTAAGTAGTTAGTAAACTTTATATTCAATCCAAATAATTTTTTTAATCAGTCAAGGATGCCTATTTGGAGTTAGGAGACTGGATTTATGGTGATTTGTCAACAAATAACTTAATTTTTAAAGTAGTATTTGTTATATAACTTTTTATGGAAATCATCTTTTCATGAGCTTTTTATAGCAAAATGTTCGGCATGAGTTTCTGAACAAAACGTAGTACAGGTTTCAGTTAAACTATAAATTATTTACAAGTTTTATCACAAAACGTGCATAGTGCCCAAGGGGTGTAAATACTTTTTTTACATACTGTAACTGTCTGATCGAAAAAAAAAAATTAAGTGTGAAAAAATTGCTCAGTTTTTTTTAAACATTTTCGAGAATGTATTTTTTAGGTATGCTTTCTATAAGGTTTATAAATAAAAAAAATCGTTTCTTTTTATTTAATTGGTTGCAAATCTGAATTTGTATCATGTAATAAACTTCAAAATATACAAAAAAAAATAATTAATGAAAAAAAAAATTAAACAAAATGGGTAATTCTCCGCCAACTCAGACAGCAGTTGCCCCGACCCCTCTTCGATTTGCGTGAAACTTTGTCCTAAAGGGTAACTTTTTTCCCTGATCACGAATCCGAGGTCCGTTTTTTGATACCTCGTGACGGAGGGGTGGTCCGACCCCTTTCATTTTTGAACATGCGAAAAAAGAGGTGTTTTTCAATAATTTGCAGTCTGAAATGGTGATGAGATAAAAATTTGGTGTCAAACTGACTTTTATGTAAAATTAGACGCCCGATTTGATGGCGTACTCAGAATTCTGAAAAAACGTATTTTTCATCGAAAAAAACACTAAAAAAGTTTTAAAAATTCTCCCATTTTCCGTTACTAGACAGTAAAAAAAATTGGAATATGTCATTTAATGGGAAATTTAATGTACTTTTCGAATCTACATTGACCCAGAAAGGTCATTTTTTCATTTATAACATTTTTTTTTCATTTTAAAATTTCGTGTTTTTTCTAACTTTGCATGGTAATTTTTTAGAGTGTTACAATATTCTACAAAGTTATAGAGCAGAGAATTACAAATTTTTTAATATAAAGACATAAGGGGTTTGCTTATAAACATCACGAGTTATTGCGATTTTACGAAAAAAAAGTTTTGAAAATGTTGGTTGTCGTTGATCATGGCCGTTCATGGTCACCCGCGACAGACACGGACGACGAAACAAAGAGAAATGCAAAAAGTAACTTTTTCAAAACTTTTTTTCGTAAAATCGCGTTAACTCGTGATGTTTATAAGCAAACCCCTTTTGTCTATATATCATTTTTTTTTTTGTAATTGTTTGCTCTACAACTTTGTACAACATTGTTACACTCTAAAAAAAATCTCTGCAAAGTTGGAAAAAAACACGAAATTTTAAAATGAAAAATTTTGTTCTAAATGAAAAAATGACCCTCAGGGTCAATGTAGATTTGAAAAGAACATTAAATTTCCCATAAAATGAGGTGTTCCAAAATTTTTTACAGTCGAGTAACGGAAAATGGGAGAATTTTTAAAACTTTTTAAGTGTTTTTTTCGATGAAAAATACGTTTTTTCGGAATTCTGAGTACGCCATCCAATCGAGCGTCTAATTTTACATAAAAGTCCCTTTGACATCAAATTTCTATCTCATCACCGTTTCAGGCTGCAAATGATTGAAAAACACCTCTTTTTTCGCATGTTCAAAAATGGAAGGGGTTGTACCGCCCCTCCGTCACGATATATCAAAAAACGGACCTCGGATTCGTGATCAGGGACAAAAGTTACCCTTTAGGACAAAGTTTCACGCAAATCGAAGAGGGGTCGGGGCAACTTTTCCCGATTTCGTGTGAGTTGGTAGAGAATTACCCAAATGTTCTTTTGATTTTCATGTTAAAGCTAGTAAAAATAAGTCATTTACTTAAAGGATTCAAGTCAAGTCCAACCATGCGCTTGAAACCGCCTCAATTCAAGTAGCTCAATTCTCAGTATGTAACTCAACAGTGCACGCTCTTTGCAAGCAGTTAAGTGGTTTGAGAGAGAGCAAAAGTTAGCCAAACAACAGGTGAAACAGTTCGCGACCGATGACCACGACACGACACCACTCGAACAGTGAGAGAGAAAGAGTGAGGGTGAATCATTTATTTATTGTTTACACTTGCTAGAGTACTCACTGCTTGTCAAAGAGCGTTCGTTTTGTGCGAGTTATGGGAAATTGCGGTTTGTTTATCAAAGTAATTATTAGCTTTTTGAACGGTTCATTGATCTTTGAAAGGATTTATCTAAGAAATTATAAGATTGAGTTTCAACAATTATTTTCAAAGTAATCAATTTTACTAATTTTATCGAGCATGAATCTTTAAATTTGAGTTTACTATCAAATAAATGTTTACTAAACGATTTTCATAAAAATATAAAGTTTTTTTAAATTATTCCTATCCTGTTTATCCATCACATTAATTCAGCACGAGTTTCTCATCATCTTCCCAGGAGACTTGAAACCAAAAAAAAAAAAACACAAGGACCAATGTCCAAAACAAACTCGAAACCGGTTCTGCGAGGCTCTCGTGTATTAATAAAATGCACTTGGCGATCCCAGTCATTGTGCGTGCCCAAAAAAGGGTCCCAGACGCGGCCCGCGAAGAGCTTCTTTTTTGGGCTCAGTTGGCCACGTTGCAGTGCGATTCTTTCTTTGCGGCATCATTGGCAACTCCAAAAATAACTTCCAGACTTCCAACTGGGAACTGGTTTTGGGTTGTTTTTTTCCTTGTATTATGCAATTTTCGCTTCCTTGCAGTCAGTGGTCGGGGTGGATCTTTGGAAATCGTATGTGATTTCAGCACAAAATTTCCAAAAAAAGAAAAGCAAGTTTAGAACTTATATTGCAGCCCTTTTGTGCATTAAAGTTCAAGTTATTTGCATTAAGAACTTGATTCTGACAAAAAATTAAACATAACTGACAAAATGTATGCATACTAGATTAATCACAGTTACAACAAGAGTACAAAAATGTTCTAAATATTAGCAGGAAGGCAAAACTATTTGAGCAATTCTCTACCAAAACCGGAAATGGATTTTATTTGTATTTTTTGATTTGGCTCAAACTTTGTGGGGGCCTTCCCTATGACCAAATAAGCTATTTTGTGTCATTGATTCACCCATACAAGTCTCCATACAATTTTGGCAGCTGTCCATACAAAAATGGTATGCAAATATTCAAACAGCTGTAACTTTTGAGTGAATTTTCTGATCAATTTGGTGTCTTCGGCAAAGTTGTAGGTATTGTTGAGGACTTTTGAGAAAAAAAATAGGTACACGGAAGAAAAAAAATTGCAGATTTTTTAATCAACTTTTTTTTACTAAAACTCAATTTCCCAAAATACGTATTTTTTTTATTTTCGAGATTTTTTGATATGTTTTAGGGGACAAAAATCCACAACTTTTGAGCTATAGAGAAACATGGTCAAAAAATCTGCCGCCGAGTTATGAATTTTTGAAAAAATTGTGATTTTTGGAAAAAATCGAAATTTTATACAAAAACAAGTTTGACATTATTTTTTAATGCAAAATTGAATTTGCAATCGAAAAGTACTTTACAGATTTTTTGATAAAAAGCTCCATTTTCAAGATATAGCAACCGAAAGTTTGATTTTAGCGAAATATTTGCAGTTTTTCGATTTTTAAAAATAGTGACCATAAGTGACCATTTCTAAAAATATTTTTTTTTTAAAGTTCAAAAAATTTGCTATAAAATTGTCTAAGAGACATTGAAAATTGGACATCGGGTTGCTGAGATAGAGCCGCTTTAAGAAAAAGAAACACGAAAATTGAAGTTTTCTAAATCCAACCAAAACAACCCACCATTTTCAAATGACGATATCTCAGCAACTAAAGGTCCGATTTTCAATGTTAAAATATGAAACATTCGTGAAATTTTCCGATCTTTTCGAAAAAAATATTTTGATTTTTTTTGAATCAAGACTAGCATTTTAAATGGGCGTAATATTCAATGTTTGGCCCTTTTAAAATGTTAGTCTTGATTTAAATATTCTCAAAATATTTTTTTTGAAAAGATCGAAAAATTTCACGAATGTTTCATATTTTAATATTGAAAATCGGACCATTAGTTGCTGAGATATCGTCATTAGAAAATGGTAAGTTGTTTTGGTTAGATTTAGAAAACTTTAATTTTCGTGTTTGTTTTTCTTAAAGCGGCTCTATCTCAGCAACCCGATGTCCAATTTTCAATGTCTCTTAGACAAGTTTATAGCAAATTTTGTGAACTTTTCAAAAAAAATATTTTTAGAAATGGTCACTCATGGTCACTATTTTTAAAAATCGAAAAACTGCAAATATTTCGCTGAAATCAAACTTTCGGTGGCTATATCTTGAAAACGGAGCTTTTTATCAAAAAATCTGTAAAGTACTTTTCGATTGCAAATTCAATTTTGCATTAAAAAATAATGTCAAACTTGTTTCTGCATGAAATTTCGATTTTTTCCAAAAATCACTATTTTTTCAAAAATTCATAACTCGGCGGCAGATTTTTTGACCATGTTTCTCTATAGCTCAAAAGTTGCGGATTTTTGTCCCCTAAAACATATCAAAAAATCTCGAAAATCAAAAAATACGTATTTTGGGAAATTGAGTTTTAGTGAAAAAAAAGTTGATTAAAAAATCTGCAAATTTTTTTCTTCCTCTGCAAATTTTTTTCTTTCTTTGTTACAGCTGATTGAATATTTACATACCGTTTTTGTATGGACAGCTGCCAAAATTGTATGGAGACTTGTATGGGTGAACCAATGACGCAAAAAAGCTTATTTGGCCATAGGAAAGGCCCCCACAAAGTTTGAGTCAAATCAAAAAATACAAAAAATAAAAATGGTCGAAATCGGCCGATTTCGTAGAGAGTTGCTCATTTTTTCTTCATAATATGAAACAAAAACTGGTTAGCTAAAAGCTGTCATTCAAAATTCATAAACTTACGTTGCTCACCAAGACTTACCGACTTATTGGATTTTAATTGTTACCGTCTAATTAAACTTGGTTTGAATTAAAGAATTTCAGTTGTGTGCAATGTTTTGCAACGAAACTATTACCAAATTTTACTGTCATGCTTTTTAAATTTTTAAAGACGTATTGATGTGAAAATATTGCAAAATGATTGCAAAAACCCCATTGATTTTAAATTCGGTATTGGTTGTTCTTTTGTATTTTTAACAATTTTAAGGGATGTAAATAAAAACATTCAAAGAAACAAATAATCAGCAATTCCCGACAAAAAAAAAAACAGCACGGCCAAAAATAGAGGGTTCCCTGGCCGAAATAATGCAAATTGAGTTTTATACTCAGCTCAGTAAGGCTAGTACAATTTTAATTTAATGTTGTTATCCGTCGGCCTTGTTCGAGGTCGAAAGGAAAAAAAACAAAAAAATAAAAATTAAACAAATTTCGAGTTGGAAAAAAACACAAAATATTTTTTTTATTGTGCTGATTGAAACTACATATGCCTAAATTTTGATAAAACAGAAACATATTTTTTTTTAAATTAAAATTTAAACAAATCGGTCTATTTTACTTCTTCGCATCAAAACAACCTTTCTTAGTTTTGGCATCTAGTTATTATTGAATTTATAAACTAAATATTTGAATCTGATTTTGAAAATATCTTCAGGTTATAACTACAACAGTGGTATAACCTTCCTAAACAGGTGTTTGTGTCAAAAATATCGAACAAAATTAAGCAATTAAAAACAATTAAATAGTGAAAAAAAAAATGATGATTCCAGAAGAAAGATCTTTACCAATAAGGGATTACAATTCATGAAGTGCGTTGGAAATGATCAAAGGGAATCGTTAAATTATCTAGATAAAATTTCTTTGAATTTTCTTGATTTTACGGCCCAAGGCAAATTTCGCGGATTACGCGTCATCCACGAAATCGCAAAAAAAATTAATAGCCCTACTTGTATTCGTTTTTGGCCCTGTTCGCATAAATGTCCCATATTTCATCACTTTTGAGTTTTTGATGCAGTTTGGTTCAAAATCGTACGTATGTACGTGTACATGCGTCAAACGCGTTCTGACCTAAAATCCGTTTGGCTAGTTGTCGCACTTACAGCAATTTTCAGGGTGTGTCAAGATAGCACGACAATATTGAAACTTCTTTCAAATGAAGAGTTACTACAATGCACGGAGTTTTTTTTTTGGTTTTTACTAAATATCTCATGATTGAATTAGAATTTTGGGGATCTATGAAGGTCAAAAGGTGAGGCATTTATAGCTGCACAAAGTGGCGTGATTAACTGAATTTGGCCTAAAATGCACGTGCGTCAAGTTAAACGACAGCTACGATTTGAGGTTGCAAATATTTGGTGTGAGTTGGCAAAGTTTGTAAGTTAAAAAGATCTTTTATGATTTCCCATTTCAAAAACCAATGTTGTTCTAGATCATGTCCAACTCCAAATTAAAACATCGCTTCCTCAATTTCCAACATCTGAACCACACTTTTTGTTGGTATTTCCAATCATTCACACAAATCTTCCCCTCCATTCCGGGTCAACGATCCGTCACTTTCCGTTTCTTTCTGCATATAGCGGAAATCGTGCAAGAACCGTTCGAAGTTATGGTCATCCCCTGAAGGCACGGGGACTTGTCTGTTCGTGTCATTCGTGTTGTTGCACTTTAACACCCCCAGGGGGGTTGGCGGGAACCTCCACCGTCAGGTCGGTCATTTCGGAAGACAAATCGAACCTGACGTTTGATCGCGCGCAGATCTTGTTCGGGTCCAGAGAGGTCATCCGGATTTATTGCCCACGAGCAAAACTGTCATAAACGCACCGCACACACTCTCGTGTTGCGGACTTTTTTGCACAATTAATCCAAAACATGACCTGAAAGGAGGGGGGAGAGGGGGTGGGAGAGTGGCGTTGGCGGTTGCCACCCGCTGATTCGATAATAAATGAATACATTAAGTGTTATTAAGGTAGCAGCCAAAACAGTCGAAAGCAACTCTCTGTGGGCAAAGAAGGCCGAAGCCGTTCATGGAACCACTTGGCAGTGACCTTCGAGGGGGTAAAAATTTGAATCGAGTTGGACCAAACGCTGCTGTCGGCCACCGCTGCCCTGCCATCGTAATTAAATGCAAGCCTTCCAATTATTTAATAATTAATACAATGGCAGGCAGTTACGAGAGGTTTGGAACCCCGAAGCAAGTCCCACGCAGCGTGGTTGGCACAGATTTTTGATTACGTTACAGTGGGTGGAGCTAAGAATCCCTTCAGTTTGGCTTTTGGTATCGTGAGTGTTTTTCAATGAGGGTTTGCATATTTTAGGCACAGATTGACGAAGGCTTTTTGAAATCATTCATAAATGCTACAGAAAAACATACTGATTCACCATATTCACAAATAATATATACAAATATTGGCGGTTTCTCGGAATGCCATAGTTGTGATGTAATGAGACGTGGTTTCACTCAATTTGTTTAAAAAGCAAATAAACAACAGTTGCCTGGGAACAGATTTGACCTGCTTTTATTGTTTTTCTGGTACACAGAAAAAAATCATTTCCCATAATCGTGAATAGTGTTCATGAATTTGAGAACCACGAAGGAATTTATTCATGAGTATGGTGCACTATAAACGCGAATATATTCCTTCGTGGTTCTCAAATTCATGAACACAATTCACGATTTTGAGAATTGACTTTTTTCCGTGTACTGTGCTACATATTTGTTTCAAAAAAATGGAGAAAAATATTTCAAGCACAAATCGTACGAAGAAGTAAATAAGAAAAATAATTAACAACCTCATTTTTAAGTCTTTTCCATCTTTTCAAAAGAATTATGGATCTTTCTACCTCAGTCGTCACAAAAAAGTGAAACATTGAAGTCAAGTTTAATTCAAGTTCAAGTTGATACCATTAAAACAAGCAAGATCTCGATTGTCGTCAAAATTGGACCACCTTCTCTTTATTGACACCACTCTAAAATCGCAAGCCGTACAAAGTCGAGCCAGGACTTATTTTAAAGAAAATTGTATGGAACCGATTTAAATTTGTGTTATTGCATAATTTCCACATAACGAAAGTTTTGACATCATGGTTGTGATCCTGAAAAAGGTTTACATAGGTTTTTCAATTTCGATAAATGTTTTAATTTTAGTTTGCGAGATATTGATTTCAGAAGTAAGATATTAATGATTACCTAAGAATTCATATTTGAACATTCAAAATTGAGTCATCAGGCTTATTAGGTATTTTTTTTTCTCTAGATATATATTTAAAAAAAGGTGTGCTGCACAGTCGACTTTTCCGTTTTTGATCTTTGATTTCTCGATAAACCTGACTTTTTGATGGATTCTTGAGTCATTTTAAAGAGCATACTCAATTAATTTATACTATAACCATATACATCCCTCAAGGGAACGAAAAAAAATGTATCAATTTTTTTGGGGAGAGATACCCGGGCAGACGGTAATAACAAAATTCATGCCATTTCAATAACAAATATTGTTAAAATAGCAGAAAGTGTTATGGAATCTTCTTGAAAAATCCACTTTTGCATCAGGGTTTAATAACAGTTTATGTTATTATAACAAATTTTTTATTGGTCTGATATTACAACTTTGGAATAACATTTTTTGTTATTGAAAAATACCTCCAACTGTTATTGGGATGATCGGATTAGTTGTTAAAATAACAAAAAATAATAACAAAGATTTGTTCTAATCTAATCTAATCTAATCAGACCCTAGCGCAGCCAATCTTTCGAAGGGATCCTGGAGAGTGCCTTAGGTTAGATGACGCCTAGCACTCTTCTTGTCATTTATTAACATTTGTAGTGCGCCATTGCATGAGAATGCATTGAAACATCACAAGCGTTAAAGCGGCCAGGCCTACTGCGTAAAGCCGTATCGCAGAGATGACTCGTAATTGGGTTGAGTTTGAGCACAGAGTGTTCGAACAACAACACAATTCTGAATCGACAGGGGAGGAAGAAGCGTGGGGACACACCACCATACGCTCCGAGATTTTGGTTGTATTCGTTGGGAGCACCATGCTAAGAAGGTTTGGTACTCCGGGACCCTCTGGGATGGGACATTGTATTTCCACGAATGCCCTGGACACTATCTGCCGTGGTTATAGCGCCACAACTCGCTCAAAAAATAATAACAAAGATTTGTTCGAAGAATAACTAAAAATGTTATGAGTCTGTTATTACAATAACAATCTAATAACAAAAAAATCATAACGACCAATAATAACTATAAATAACATAAAATGTTATTGGCCTAGTATTTTCAAATATCAAAAAAAGTTATTCCCAAGTTATTTCCGTCGGCTCGGGTAAGCTATGATTGCGAGAGAATAATTCCCTCCTGGGATGGGATAAACAAAGAGAAAAAAACCTATTGTCAAACTAAACCACTTTCAACATGGCCGCTTCTGTCAACCTAAACCAGTCCTTTCTTATGAGGAGAAAATGAGAAGTATTGTAATTTGAGTTGAATAAAATTAAATAATTTCAAATCAATTTCACAAATAATTGAAAATTGCATTAAAAGATTGATTAAAAAATTTTCAATTGAAAGGCATTTATTTGTATCGTATACCGAATTTTTATTTAAAAAAAAACAATACATTTCATGAACTGACGATTCTTTTGCCCATTTAAAACTATTGTTATTTTTTTGCGCGTTACATAAAAATGTCATCTAGATTGAACAATATTAAACCCGTGCTTCCCGTGAAATTAAAATGTGGCGTGACGGAACAACATCGTAGAACTGGATTTAAAAAGCAAGCGAAAAAAATGGCCACAGTTTAGCCTATTTGATTTTTTCGCACCTTTTCATTTCAACACGTTTCCAAAAATTGAAAAACAAACTTTTGCTCTTTGAAGTGAACGAATTGGTACAAATTTGAATTTTTGCCAGCCATTTCTTTCGATTCTGACACCTTAGGTCGTGCGACCTATGGAATGTTAACTTTCGCACTAACAACATTAGTTGAGTAAAAATTGCCGCTGAATTCGCTTTGTAAATGCCGGCCCCGATGCTCTTCAAGTGTGCTCCTCTTTGGGGAACTGGGAAAGATTTATTTACTTTCTTTGCGTAACGGGACAACGACAGGAGCAGATCTAAGAAAAAATCTCCCCTCCCATTTAATGACTTGCAGGCTTTTTAGGATTTTTTTTAGATTGAAGAAGAAAACGAACATTTTTTGACTCGTCGTGATCGTATCGTATCATTTACCTCGAGTCATCTTTGATTTGCCAACCATTTCTAGTGATTTGTATCCGGCAGCTCCTTATGAACGGATCCACCGTAAAATGATGGAACATAAACTCAGGATTCTCCACCCACGTCTAACCACAAATTTTAACAGCCAAATTCAAAAAAATCTGCGAGGAAAAACTAAACAACATTTCAACCAAAGAAAAAGTCATCCGCGTGCTTGAGCACTGAGTTGAAAAACATCATCAAGAAAATTTTAATTGTCAAGCTATCTGAATCACAGATTGCTTGATATTTGTATTCGAACACGAATTTTCTTGCAAAAAAACAGAAGAAGAATACAAACGTAAACACTCAAAAAGAAAACTCTATCCAGCCGTCCCGTCCCAGATTCCCTCTAACGGTTACCAATACATTGTTTTGTTTTTTCATTCATTAAACATTGTGAAATTTCATTCTAATTTTTAATCTATTTCTGGTGGCCGATACTGCAAGGGCACAGATCCAACACGTCTCGGATCTTGGATTCGATTCTCGATAATGATTTTTTTTTTTGTAATTTGATGGTTTTTTTATTCTATTGAGAGTGAACCTTTGAGTATAATGCTCTGTCATCTCGTGATTTATCCTACTACCCGAACAGACGGTAATAACAAAATTCATGCCATTTCAATAACAAATACTTTTAAAATAACAGAAAGTGTTATGGAATATTCTTGGAAAATCCATTTTTGCATAAGAGTTTAATAACAGTTTATGTTATCATAACAAAATTTGTTATTGGTCTGATATTAGTTGAAAGAAAAAACAGACGGAAATAACTTGGGAATAACATGTTTTGTTATGGAATAATAACACCAATTGTTATTGGGTCGGTCGGATTAGTTGTTTAAATAACAAAAAAGAATAACAAAGATTTGTTCGAAGAATAACAAATATTGTTATAAATAACATAAAATGTTATTAGCCTAGTGTGTTCAAATATAAAAAATATTAATCCCAAGTTTTTTCCGTCTGCTCGGGGAATATAAAGTTAGTTTCTCCCATTTTCAAAGAGAAACCGTGAAATAAAATGTTATTTTCCAGCAAACACGGAAAAATAATGTGATGGCTAAACAGAAAACAGGAAACTGAGCAAAACCTCATAACACACATAAAGCAATGTCTCACATACCTATAAAACAAACCAACCAGTGACCAAGAGGGAGATATGTAAACATTTGTCCCGTTGTCAGCTCGTCTGAGGGCCAATCAATCAACTATCTATGTTGCGTAGGTGGACACGTGTCATGCTCACCAATCGCACGTCCTTGCTAATCTGCCCTCGCGACGCAAAACGATTCGCTTGCCCTTGAACTCGCACAGTCAAAAAAGTCTTTAACAGTTAAGTGAAATTTTACAGAAGTTTTGACGTAACTTTCCTTTAAAATATTTTCGATTTGGAAAAAATACTTCACATCAAGTTTCGAACAAAAATGTGGTAACTTTTTTTTAATCGAGATCCGTTTGAACCTCCAAACCTGTCACCGTGCTCCAGAACTCCACCTTCCCCATGTCGGCTGAATATCACCTGGGACCGGTAAATCTATTGACGTCCTCCCCACCACCGGTAAGGCGTGGCACGTTTGTGGTTCCCGTCAGTCGGTACAGTCAACCACATTCACGTGGGTGGGTAAGTGAATGTGATCTTAAAATAATTGCATCGTTTTGTTTTCCTTTGCCATGTGCAATTTTCAGTGCAGACACACACATATTAGTACACACACTCCTGTTTGAAATTGTCGTTGACGTCGTCGTCGGACTTGCAGTAGTGAGACATCGACCGAAATAAACATTGCACACCTTTGCCGGTGGCGTTTGACGGCGTAGGTTAACTCTTTAGTGTCTAAAAAATAATAAATATAGTATATTTACTAGATTTACGGTTATTGAAAATGTATCAGATTCCAAAAACTCACATCAAAACACTGTAAAAAAATTCCATCCAAATTTAATGCCGCATAAGAGCCAACTTCCCATTTTTCGAATTCAGGTCCTATAAACATATGGAAGACAATCTAGAAATGTTCTGCCGACGACCACATGCAAGTTTTATAACCGGCTAAAACCGGCCCACCGACCGGATACACCAGAAAGCTGGCGCACATCGAGCTGGCGATCGATTCGCAATGGCAGTTTATTCGGGCCACTTGGGGCTAATTGTGGCAAACGGACGGCCAACTTCCGAGGGAATGGGAGCGGGGTTCGGGGGGACGGTCAGGATGGCAATTTAAAAGTTTCCGGCTCGGCGGTGACCGCTAACGACTACCAAACGACTACGATGACCGAGCCGATCGATAAATTGTGTGTCACATGGGAACCCGGAGGCCATTCCGGGCTTGATATCTAGCATTTAGAATGTTTGAAATGGAGCGTTTTGCGGTGGACTATTGGAAAAGTTTTTATTAAATTTAATGTATACTGCAAAAACATTGATGGTAAAATGGCATGAAAATACGTAATAATACCTTCCTCTTGGATCAATACCAATTTTCGAATTCGAGAATCCTTGAAAATTTGTCTTAAGGATTAAAAAACGAAGTTGACTTTATAGCTGTCGGCCACCATTGCTAGTACCAACCACTAGTGTCTTCCTTTTTATCTACAAGGACTTCGCCGCCCTGGGCTCCTAAGTGTATGAAAGTATGGCACGGAGCGAATACCCATATTTACACAAAGAATTTTAGAGCGCCCGCCGCGGGATTCGAACCGGCGACCTCTGGATTGTGAGTCCAGTGCGCGGTCCGATTGATCCACACGGGCGGGTCTTAAGGATTAGCAAGAGCAAAATTTGGTATCATACCAATTTAAGGTTTGGGTTTGATATTCCTAAAACGAATACTTTCATTAAAAATTTAAAAAATTCCAGGTATTTTTTTATTATTGATATACCGTAAACCGGGGTGACTTTGATAGGATTTCAATTTGTTTTTAAAATATTTTCCAACAGGTAAGGTTTTTGTCAAGATTATTATTTTTAAAACATGTACTGGGGTAGACCACACAAAGTCCATGCACTATTTCGGAAAAAAAGTTTTTTCAATAATGTTTAGAAAAATAGTTGCGTTAAAAATTCTTAGTTTTAATTCCGGGGTGACTTTGATAGTCATAGTTTTTCTTGTTAAAATCATATTTAAGATGTTCAAACTTTATTTGTACGCTAAATGTACCATCACTAAAGTAGCTGATATAGTTTAAAAAAAATAATCAATGTTTATATTTAGTTTACTAAGTGTATAAGCTTTTTAGCAAAATACATATAAATTTCAGGTAAAATTGTCAAAAAGTCGGAATTTTGCCTGAAATTTGTTAAAACTAGTTTTGTTTATAAAATTATCGATTTATATTGCATTTAATACTGAATTCAAAGCACGAATCACAAGTTTTCACATTTTACATGAAATTTGTTCAACTGAAATTGCCTATAAATTTGGAGATTTTTTTTAATTGTGTTTCAAAGACACATATTATTTATTATTTACAAACTTTTTTAACCTTCTCCTAGTGGAAAATTGTCCAAAGAATCCGAAAATACATTCCGTTTTCCGATTAAAAATCATGTTCATTGAGAAAATCATGACACTTTTAGAAGTTTAAAATAATGGCTTTCATCAACATTTTCTTAAATATAGTTAACTAACTTTTTAAACTTGTCAAAATTTTATGAAAAGTTCTTCTTGAGGTACTTTGAACACTTCTCTACCACGGTCAGTATGTTTTTGAACCATTCCTTACGTATTTTTATCATACTCTTCATTTTGCGGAAAAATCGCAAACCTATCAAAGTCACCCCGTTTTACGGTACCTCAGGGGTGCTCAATGTTTTTAATTGGTGGGCCAAATGTGGAAAATTATTTAAACAATATGAAATTTCGCTATTTCCATCAATAAGACTTAAAAAAACATTATTAGTTGAAGTTTTTTTTTTTTAATATTTAGTAATCATTAGACATTTTCGTAATTCAAATATTGAAGATATTAGAGCAAAGAAAATTACAATTTTCCTATACTTATTTTGTTTATCGAAAAGCTGATAAGCTCCAACATATTGGTTGAAATTCATTCAAACCAACAAAACCAAAAAATGAGGCCAGGCAGCTGTACATTTTTTTAAAATAACAAAATAACTCGATCGAGGTCGTGGAGTGATTTTATATCTTGCGGTTGAAGATGATCGTAAGTTTACAAATATAATGAAAATGACTACTAAAAAGGTGTTAAGTTGATTTCACTTGTATTTCAGTTGATATTATTTGTAAAAAATATTCGAAAGGGTTGGTAATTGTTTTAAAAATATATGGGTCAACTGGTAACACTTTTGGACTCGACCTTCACTGATTTGATTAGGGGGCATTTAAGTGTTAGAATTTTATTTTTATCGAATTCCTTGGACAATTTTCTTTAAAATGCAACCTGTAGAAAGTCTTTTGCTCAAATAGTTGCAAAGTTTTGATTAAAAAAAGTTTTTGAGAAGATCATCAAAAAAGTGGGCGGTGCCAAAATAGAGGAATGCGCAAAATCAAACTTTTTTCAGTAAAATCGCTGTTTCTCACCAATAGTTCATTTTAGTTTGAGGTCTACATTGATTATTATGTAAAATTCTCCGGGAAACACGATAGTGATAAAATAAAACAAATAAAAATATAAGTAATTAGCCAAAACTGAGTTTTAATACTTAAAACATTAAAATAGAATATTAGGGGGCATTTAAGAGCTAAAATTTATTTTTATCAAATTCTTTGCACAATTTTTTATAAAATGCAACCTGTAGAAAGTCTTTTGCTCAAATAGTTGCAAAGTTATGATTAAAAGAAAGAAAAAAGGTTAAGAAAGTCAAAAAAGAGTTCGGTGCCAAAAATAGAGGGATGGACCAATCAGCACCCAACTTGGGATTTCCGTTAACTATCCATAGATGAACGTTCCCTCCAAGTTTGGTCCAAATCGGAGAAGGTCGAGTCCAAAAGTGTACCAAATTGACCTGGAATGACCCATTTTCTAAATCGGGATACCACATATTGCTATTTTTTTTATTTAGGCCGTTGCAAATATTTTTTGAAGTTTATGTCCTTCGACTCTGACCAAAGTCGAGGGGGAGAGAAGGGGGGGGGGCTGTGGGCAAAAAAATTAAAAAGTTTAAAAATTGAAATTACGAGCCATTTTTTCAACATTTTGATAAAAAAAAGTGTTTTAAAATGCTCTTTTCACCTGTTCAGTTGTTTTGCAATCATTAGTTTCCAATATATCTAAGTATTGACGAAAATTTTATTTTTTGCAAAAAAAAAGTTGTTGCTGTGCTGTACACCGGAATTTTTTAAAAAATTTAAAACATCTTTAAACAAGCCCAAATATTCTAATTATGATTATCAATGCAAAAAAAATGGTTTTTTTAGATTGTTTCCAGTTGATTCAAATACTTTTTTCGTTAAACTTATGAAATCGTTTGAAATTTTTTTGCTGCCTCCTGATTTTTCGCCGCAATAAATATATTGTTTTAAAAACATCTACTTTTCAATATTAGCGATTTTAAAATGATTGGCCAAGACAGGACTCCAAACATGTGCCATATTCAATAGAAAATGTTGCTTTGTCGAAATATATCAATTCTCCCCGCAAAATATCGGTAAATATATGAAAAAATAAAAAATAAAAAAGTATGAAGTTCTAGCCATATTTTCAAAATTGGTAAGAAAAATGGGTTGTAAAATGTATCTGATAATCGGAAAATAGATCTGATTTAAGGATTAACTTTGTACTCGCAGTGTATTTTAACATTTCAAAGATTTTAAGCTTTTTTTTTGCTTTGAAATCATGTATTCAAACATTCATTTATTTTGAAAAAAAAAGTTGTTTACGGATTGTTGAATAATTTGATAAACTGCCGCTTCCAAAGTATTTCTTAGAAATGTTTTTAATTATCATAAAGCATTTTCCGACTCCTTAGACTAGCCTAGAGAGTACAAATCCATAATCCCTCACGAATCTACCAACATCAAAAGAAGTGTGCATTCTCCAGGTTAACTCTAATCATCCATCTGGAAGGATGAAATTGGTTTCTGCAGAAAATTGCATTCCCACCATAACCCGCCCATCATCGTCTCGCCCAGGTATAGTGCAAAGGGGATTATGTGCTGGCAAACATCATCACCATTGGATACGACCTTCGGTCGGTCAATCCCACCCCAGGCTGGCCAGACGGTATGTACTCTCTGCTATTCTGTTCGGTGGAAATGCAATTATGGGTGCATTTGACATAGTTCTCACGATTAAGAACACCGAGTTGGGATTCCAGTGGAAATTCTGAATTTTCTAGATTTTTAGGGTGGTCTAATAGTTGTAAAAAAAAAACAAGAAAGTAAAGGAAAGTAACAAAAGTATACTTTAAATCAATGCATTCAAATAAATCTATGACATTTGTGACATCCCTACAGCTGTCATCATCGCCAGCAGTGCAATGCTTCCTTCCGAGAAAGCCTTGGATGGTCAATCGTTGGGTGTTGCATTTTCTTGCCCCTCTCGTTAATTTATTGCAGTTTCGCAGAGTTTCGCCCTGTGGCCTGCAGGTTCTTTGATCAAAATCAACCTGGAACGTCGCGAAAAGAAAAATGTACCCGACGCAATAAAGCCATTCGCAGGGAAATGGTGATTAATTATATGAATTATGGAATGATCGTTTAAACGGCGGGGAGGCAGAATTGAAACAAATTATAAATCTTCATAAATTTGAATTTAATTGCTGTTTACGGTTGCGAAATGAGGGTTCTGCTCCTGCCTGAGTCAAACCTTGAACCTGGAACTTATCTGTTTCAACGTTGATTTGAAGTGTAACAAAACACATTGCACTTCAGATTCACTAAAGTACCCCGAAGAAAGGTCATTTTTCCACAAAGTGCGTGCATAACATTCCGAGGAAACTTACGAGAATTTTGTGTAACAGGCCTTCAAAGAAACCATTCAAAGTTTCAAACTGAAACCGTGAAGTGATAGAAATTGTGTGTCAAAGGGACATTTGTGTGAAATTGGACACCCAATTTGATGGCGTACTCAAAATTCCGAAAACACGTATTTTATATCAAGAAAGCAAATAAAAAAATGGTTTTGAAATCGCTGTCATTTCTCATACCGTCAAATTGTCAAACTGTCAACTCTCAAAAATTGAGAGTCATGTCATTTTATGGAAAATTTAATGATCGTTCCGAATTTGCAATAACTCAGAGAGGTCAGTTTTTTTCTCTAAAACATTTTTTTTTAATTTTTAATAACGTGATTTTTTTCTATTTTCGAAGGGTTACTTTTAAGAGTGTATCAATGTTCTACAAGGTTGCAGAGCAAGCAATTACAAAAAAACATATGTATAAATAAAAGGAGTTTGCACGTATTCTTCACGAGTTATCAAAATAGTACGAAAAAGATTTTTCAAAAGGTGACGATTTTGACAATATTTGACCAGATTTTTGAAATTTCAGCCTCATAAACTCTATCGCACTATGTACGATTTCCGTACAAGCAGGTGGCCAAAAATCAAAATCATTATTTATAGTGATTAATGCATAATTTTCAACATCTTGATGGATCAGGTGCAGTTTTTTGTTGTACGAGATATTTAAGACTCCGCGCTATTGCAGTTATTTTGAAATATCGCGCATAAATCTTTTATCTTAAACTTTGCGCAACTTTTGTAAAGATGACCTTGTTCGTCAGATTCCAAATATTATAACAAACCAATTCAAAGTGCAGGACAGTGCGAGACTTTATAATACTGTATTGAAAAAGTTAATGATTTGTATTTTTTGAAAAGTAATTTTAGTTTTGTTTAAAAAAAAATTGAAAAAATAAATTTTGTCAATTTGGAAACTTCATCTTATTACCTCTTAAAAACTCCAAAAATATTCAAAATTCATGGTAAAATATTTTTTACAACCATTTAAAAACTACAGTTATTTTCCGGAAAATTGAACCTTTTCACAATCATGTTTGACCTTGATATCGTGTATCCGGAAACTATGGAACCTAAAGTTATCATATTTGGAATTTTTCTCAGTTGAAATTTTTACCATCAACTAACCATCAATGAAAAAAAAATATTTTAAAATGTGACATTTCCTATTTTTGGCCACCTGCTAGACCATAGTGAATCGTGTGTTTTTGAAAGTTTTTTTTTCGGAAAGTTCAGCTAATTTAGCCTACGAACGACACATTGGACGTTTTGTGGCTTGTGCAGCTTCTACAAAGTTCCTTTATTCTAGGAATTTTGCCACTTTTCCTTATTTAGTAATTGGGTTTTTTGGATTACTAAATAAGTAAAAGAGGCAAAATTCCTAGTATTTAGGAATCTGGTAGTTTTTTTTTTTTTTCATTGCGATGAGGCCATTTATCAATAAAATGCACATCACAAGTACTAAACGATTTTAGTTTTTTTAATGTACGTAAACGTTAATGGTGAAAGCAAAATATTATAAATCGAGATGACCTATTAAAGATTTATACGCACAATGTTGTGTTTCACCTTCCTGATGAAGAATATGTTCGATTCAAAATATTCACCCAGAAAATCCTTTTTTAGAAAAAAAAAGTGTTTCCCCATATAAACTACCATGGGAGGAGGCGCATGGTGGCTCAAGTAAATTTTAATAATTTGTTAAAAGGCCTTATTATTTGTCGTATTTTAAAATGTTTTGCATTTCTTTTTTCCTTTGAATTATTATAAACTGTAAAAAAAAGTTTTTTTAAATAAATTTTTAAATTTTTCTTTCATACCAAGCGTCTTCATTAGTATGAAAAAACACATTTGTTTTTTGAAAAAAAGAAATTTTCGCCGATAGTAACGTCATGATTCGAATTCCCGGACGCTTCGAAACCCGGACACGTCAACTTGTTTTATCAATTATTTGGATATAAGTTCGCATTATGAATGTCAAAACTGTGTTATTTGATGAATTCTAACATCAACTTTCATTTAAAGTTTGTTTGATTGTTATAGTTAATGCCAAAACAATTCAATAAAATAAAAATATAAGTTTACCAACACAGCAAAAAATAATGTAAAAATGGAAGGTTGAAAATAGAATGTTGAAAAAAAGAATGATGAATTTTACCTCTATAATTGTTGAATAACGAATTTTTTGTTTGTCAAACAGGTTTTACACAAAAAATGTGTAATATTACATAATTTTTGATGAATATTCAACATGATTTTTGCTACTCGTATACTTGAGTAATATTCATCAAATTTAGGTACATTATTCAACCATCTTTTGACCCAGGGACTTTGACAACTGTCAAACGCAAAGTTTTGAAAAGTGGTTGGCAGAAGCCTGTCGGATCGTGATTCAATCGTCGCGTATCCGGGAGTTTTGGTCGCTCGTGCGTCAAACAATCGTCGCCGATTCCGCGCCGCCGTCGTCATTTATTTTGGTGAGTTTGTGTTGGTGCTTCTTCCGGATAGGTCTGGAGGAAGGTGCCATTGTGTCCGGGTGTTTACGTCCAGGAAACGCCGCAGATTCCGTGCCGCCGTCGTCGTTTGTTTTGGTGAGTTTGTGTTGGTGCTTCTACCGGTTCGGTTTGGGAGAAGTTGCCAGTGTGTCCGAGTGTTTCCGTCCAGGAATCGTCGCAGATCGGTTTGGAGGAAGGTGCCAGTGTGTTCGGGTGTTTACGTCCAGGAATCGTCACAGATTCCGTGCCACCGACGTCGTTTGTTTTGGTGAGTTTGTGTTGGTGCTTCTTCCGGATCGGTTTGGAGGAAGGAGCCAGTGTGTCCGGGTGTTTACGTCCAGGAATTGTCGCGGATTCCGTGCCGCCGTCGTCGTTTGTTTTGGTGAGTTTGTGTTGGTGCTTCTTCCGGTTCGGTTTTAGAGGAGTTGCCAGTGTGTCCGAGTGTTTATGTCCAGGAATCGTCGCAGATTCCGTGCCGCCGTCGTCGTTTGTTTTGGTGAGTTTTTGTTAGTGCTTCTTCCGGACTGGTTTGGAAGAAGAGTCCGGGTGTTTTGGCCACTTGCGCATCCAAGAATCCTTAAAAAGTGGTGCTTTTTCGGTTAAGTTTGGAGGAAGTTGCCTATCGAGTTTTGAAGTTTGAACAGTTCACGAAGAATCTGATGTACGATCCATTTATTTCAGGATTCAATCGTCGTAGTCGGGATGACTTGTTTATCGTACTTATTCATCCAAAATAAACAACAAACGTTAAATTTGAAGTAAATTACCTCATGTTCATTTTGTAAGTAAAAACAGGACTAATAAATTCATAAAATATTGTTTTTAATTATTTTTCTGAGTGTTATCAAATTGGCTTGATGAGAAGCATTCTTTGATGGCCCCTCTCGCGTAATTCGCATCACTTTTCCGTTTCTGGATTGACACCGCAACAGTTAAGAGTTCTTATGACAATTTTAAATATCGTTAAACATAATTATCAACTCATCTTTACAGGACAAACGACTCTTGGAAAATGCCAAAGCCAACGTGGAAAAAGCAGCCGCCATAACTGTGCAAAATTTGTTTTCGGATCTAATCACCATTAGTCGACGTCTATTTCCACTTTTAGATAAGTTTTGTTTTCTTAAGAATATGACACTTTGTAAAAAAAAATCGTTTTTTTGCAGGTGGATATTTCATGTGGGATAATATCTCAAGGATTTCAACTGGTGAAACTTCGTCTGGGAAGGTAGCTACTGCTTGCAGCATTTTTTTTTGGGTAAGTACACAGCAAAAAAATCCGATGGTAAAATTGCATGCACATCACCATTATGGTAAAAAGTAATTTAACATTACACTTTGCATGTACAATTTAATATTTAATATTTCGGTCCAGACGAATCTAAAATGCACGTCTTTTCAAAATTTGTCACTATTTTCTATCAAACTTTCTACAATCGTACAAATTTATGTCCAACATTGTTCCCTTCTCTCTGCTTTAACTGTTAAAACAATTCAGTTGGAATGCGTACAATTTTAAAGCCAAGTTGGCTTTAAGCAATCACATAATTTAATATCTAATTATATCAGTGCTTTTACGTTTTGTATATTATAAAAGAAATGGCTCAATCCTAAGTCTCTGGCTTAAATAATTTTCCAATTTCTGCTTCTCCAAATTTGTCGACTGCAAATCGTTAAAAAGGTTTGATTCCGCCTACGAAGGCTCTGACTTAGCAGCTCTGCTGAAATTATTTTTAATCTTGTGCAATGTTTAAAAACAAATAATAAATTGAATAATTATGGATTTTTTTTGAAAAGGTCCTATAAACCAAATTTTCATTTTTTGCTTTTTGGGTTTTTGGGACACAAGGCGGTTCTAAAAACACCCAAAAAGCAAAAATTGCAAATTTTGTTTATAGGACCTTTTTAAAAAAAAAACTCTAGAATTATTGAATTCCAACGATATAACTTAATGTAAAACGGGAAAGCAGCGCCATATTAATACCACGACTAGCATTTTGGAAGCTCCTTTAAAGAAAACACCGTAACTTAAACATGTTCTGTCTGTTGCAGACGCTAAATAGGTCGATAGCGAGCAACCTGTCGAGTTCAGACATTTATTTAAGTTGAACAAAAGTTGTCCAAGAACTGGCGTTCCATCTAACCTTAAAGTAATATTTGCTAAAAAACCAACCCGGGTCCTTAGAGCGATCAAGCAGTTGGCCGCTAACTGATTGCCACCCACAAAGTGCCCTGAAAGTCATGAAAAAAATATTCGCTTGAATTAAATGTTTTATTTACGTTCTCTGAAATGGATGACAGTTCAATACCTATCCTTCCACTTTCTCAGCCACAAATTACACATTTTTTAATGCAATAATACACATTCTTTCGTAAAATTCAACATTTTTGCGGTAAATTTCATCATTTTTTTAGGTAAATTTCATCATTATTTGAGGTAAATTTCATCATTTTCTGATGAAAATTCATCATTTTCTAAGGTAAAATTTATCATTTTTTTTGCCACAGTATCTGTCACCATTTCCTGATGAATATTACCATCATTTTTTTTTCTGTGAAAAATGCGAAACATTTCAACTGAAATATTTCATAGGCGTTCGAAGCACCGGGAATGCAAAGCAGAAATTTATGTTTTTGATTTCCTTAAATTCTAGCAAATTTGTATATAAACTATCGATTGAATTGATGTTAACAGCATATTTGAGACCTAAAGAAGGCCATTCACTATCATTTCAGTCCAAATTTTTGCGATTCATAAGCAAAATCGAGTGTCCGGAATTCGAAGAAAAAGTGTCCGGATTTCGAATCAGCTTTTAACAGTGTCCGGGATTCAAAGCACAACAAGTGAATTTAATTTTCAAATTCTGATGAAAAATTGTTAAATAGACATATTTTGCATGCATTATCTTTAAACTGACTGTTTATACTAAATCCTGATGATATTTCTACATTTCCAACTTATTACATGATTTTTTGCCAGCTATAACAAAAATAATAAGCGACTAAGTGTCCGGATTTCGAATCATGACGTTATTTTTTTAATCGAACATATTCTTAATCCGGAACTTTCCATGTATAAATCTCCCATGGGTCATCTCGATTTATAATATTAAGGTTCCGCCATACCGTGCCCTGTTGTGCTGTTATTCAAATTTAAATTTTGCCAGATTTACTGAATCTTTAAACGAAATATAAAAAGACCGTTCAAATATTTTTCAAAGTTAGTTAGTTGTCTTTATTAACGAGCCTTTCAGCCATAGACGCTGGTTCGGCTCGGTATATTTTTCAAAGTTTATGTTTTATAGGCTCGAAAAATCCGAGGGCAAAAATATTTTTTCTCATACAAGTCTAATCAACTGAAAACAACATGAAATGTTTGGGCATTCATAAAAATATTTTGAATGTTTATAAAATTCCGTTATACCGCAAAAAGCGTTTTTTTCGCAAAATAAAATGTCGTCAATATTTAGATTTTTAAAAAAGAATGCAAAACAACTCTACTGGTGTATCAGTTGGTGCTACTCTAAAAAGTTTCAAACAAATTCTAAAAATGGTTAAATATGGGTTAAATACAAAATCTTGTTTCTGTAATATTAAGATTTGTTTTTTTACCCAGTTATATTTTTTTTCTTGTACAGTCCAAACTCGATTATCCGAAGTACGTTTTTACGAAAGTTTGTATGTTTGTGTTTTTTCTTATCCCTCTAAGACATATTAAATGATATATTGTAAGTGACTACATTCAATTAGTAACAACTAGTAATCAACTGATCGAATGAAAAAAACTCAGATTTTCAAACATTCCGTGCCACAATTTGCTCGCAGCATCCATAATTAGGGCTCGTCGGGCAATCTCGTAAAAGGAGAGAGTATACAAAGTGTGCGTGTGTGCGTGCGTGTTGGCGGTAATTGACAGCGCGCCCCGGAAGTAGATTACTCGCACGCAGGCAAAGTGAAAAGGAGTGAGTGCTTCTGGAGACTTCCTCGCGCTTGCTTACCCTTTTCGGGTTTGCGTTCTTAATGCGGAATTGATGCAAAGCGTGTGTGGTTTGATTTATGAGTGCATGTGAGGAGTCATTTTTTAAACCTTTAAGGTTGCAACACATTTTGATGGAGATGCATGAGCGAGGCAGTGATGTAGTGCTTGAACGGTAGCACTTCCCTTAGGGTGAACGTCGTCATTAGCTTCTGATCGGGGCAGAACGTATTTTTCATTAAAAGTTGGTGATTACTCAAGAAATGATTATTAATCTTCTGTTTAGAGATCATTGTTAACGTTTTATATTTTCAAATTTTCATTTTTGAAATAAAAAATAAAGTGCAATGCCCTAAATCAAAATTTTAAAGAAGTCACTGGCTCAGTGACCTTATGGTCACCATTTCTCTCCCACTGGTATAGGGTTCAGGGATCAAATCGCGGGAATTGTTTCACAAGCTTTATCATCAGAAATTTCGTCTGATACAAATTATACTTTTTCCATAATTTCGCTGCCGGCCAGTAGATATTGGATTGAAAGTTTTTTATTTTGTTTCAAAATGATTCGAGCATTTAAAAATGAACAACAACTCAATTAAATGAATTTCAAATCGATTTCAGTTGGTTGCACTTAAATAAATAAATAAGCTCAACTCACGTGTCCGGGGTGGCGACTCCAACAACATAATCGTCTCGGCAAGTTTCATGACGTGATGCAAAAATGCATCAAGATACGGCGTTCACGTGGCATTTTATGACACCCTTGCGCACGCGTTCGCCGCGATCCGATCTGCGTCGCGAAGCCGCAGACAGACGTTTGCCCTTTCGGTGCAAGGACCCTACTGAGACTCTATGCTTATGGTGGCAATCATATTTTTGAAACGTTGTAAAATTGTTAAATACTGAATGATGTATGAACGCTGTTTTGGACTGGAACTTTTTGTCTGTACCAACTCCTCAGGGAGACGACTCATAAAGCTGGAATGACCTAATGACCTAACTTGACATTTCACTCCCAAACCATCATCACTAAAATATCATCTCGTCGCTCTCGTGCTAACTTGTCGTATGCAGATTTTGGGCCAAATTGAGTTAAGAACGCCATTTTGTGCAGCTCACAATGCCTCACCTTTTGACCTTCACAGATCCCAAAAAATTGATTTCAATCCTGAGATATTCAATAAAAACCAAAAAAAACTCCGTGCATTGTTGTCACTCTTCATATGAAAGAAGTTTCAATCTTGTCGTGCTATCTTGACACAGCCTGAAAATTGATGTAAGTGCGACAACTGGCCAAAGGGATTTCAGGTCAGAACGCATTTGACACACGTACAAGCCCGACTACCGTAAACATTTTTAATTATAACTTGAGACTCCAGCAACCAAATTCAACCAAACTTCGGGGCAATGCACAGAATGGTCAACCAAACAAAACGTGTTTGTTATTGTTTACATTGCGTGCTCTCGTTTTTGTTTATTCAAGGTCAAACATTAAAACGCGTTTTTCTCGGAACGTCAAAAAGCGACATACGACAAGATAGCACGACAGCGTCGTGTTGTTGATATTTTAAAGATGAAAAATAATCCAGTAGCAACTAGTATGCCAATTTCAAGTCAGTAGAAAATTGGCAGGCGAAAATTAACACCTGTTATCCATCAGGCTTGACACATCAAGGCCTGATTTTGGCAAACTAAATATGTAGCAGCCAAATTGAAACTCCAAAAAGGGGAAAACGTGTTGTAATCTACTTTGGACATACTAAAGCCATATGGTAGCATATCTGTCCCAATTATATTTTTGATAGAGTTAACACAAACAAGGAAAGATATATTATGAAAGAGATGCGTTGGTCAAACTAGATGACAGAACTGCTGTCAAAGAGTGTGACGATTTGGTGCTGGTGAAGATTTGAAATTTAGCTTGCCACTGTTTACACAAAGGACAAATAGGCTAATCAGGATTTAACAGATCGTAACAGACACGACAATGTTTTCACCAAATCCGAATCTCATGAACTCGATGTCGAACAAATATCTACCAGCAAAAAAAAACAACAGCATCAATACCGGATTTCACACGGCGTCTGACCCCGCGCCAGTCGGAGTGGGAAATATGATTAATGAGATCCGATTAAGCTCGCACGGCTGGTCACAATTTGCTCGCTGATTTTTTTCATATCTTCCGTGCGTAATGGTCACGGGACGTTTGATCCTTTTTAAAAAGTAAACAACACCAGCTTCCGCCATTGCGCCAGATCTCGCAGCAGATAAATCAATAAAGTGCTGAGTTGCAAAAAATCCAATAACGCGGTGGCGGTGTGTCCCCTCGGGGTGCGTCGGATATCAATTTTTCGCAATCACAAATCTACAGACCAAAAGTTGTTCCTTACCGGGACGGCTCGGGGCGACATTCGGCTGGGGACAATGACTAAGATGATGACGACGGCAACGGTGATTAATTAATGGTGCCGTTCACGCAGGGGGGTAATTAACACTACAATGTTCGGAAACTGATATCGACTTGCAGATAAGTTGGTAGAACGTCTGGACGGGTTTGGACGTTCATTTATTTGTTAAAATAACGGAGCCTGTCACTTAAATGGGAATATCTTGTTGAGTTCAGGTGCTACTGTTGGACAGCTTCCCCTAGATGCGATGCGTCGCAAATGAAGGTGTATTGGTGACAATCGTTGGTTTGTTTTTGTTTTGCTTAGTCGGTTTAGACAATCGTTATGAGAGGAGGCTGGCATAGCATAGCATAGCATTTTTAATTGTACTTTTTTGTATTGTTAATTTTATATTAATTAATTTTAGAATTGTGTTAAAAAAAGAAAAAACTGGTGTTTGTTTATAGCTAAAAAAGTTAATTAAAGAAAAAACAAACAATCATTGTAGTTCTCCGACAACTCATCTCACATCTTCAAACGCAACAAAGTACCAATTCATCGAGCACAACCTTCTTGACCCACGATGACTCCAACTTGTCAGCCAGTTCGGTCATCGAAAGCTAGACAAACTCACCATAACAAGAGGCAAAGGGGGGACGCGTGTAATAAATTTCTGATTTGATTTATACGCTGAACGTGGCAATTAATTAGAATTTCAAATCGCAAAACACAACTGACAGCAAAGTTGTGCGAGCACACTTGGCTGCGGAGGTGGCGGTCAGAAGTTGCGAGCACAGATGACAGTTTGAAAACGTAGTACATGCAATTGTGTGACAGGTCGAGCACGCGGTTTGTGACGCGTGAGTTGATCTTCGATGTCTGCTAGAGAAACGTTGTGTGAAGGGCCATTTGTAGCGGTTTGTTTTGGGAATGTTGTGTAACAACATCTAAACAAATCTTGATTTTGTAGACCTCGAACATTGTATGGGATTGCAAAATCATGACACTCATTGACAGTTCAGCAATTCCACGTCAAAACAGCAGAATCAAATTCAAATTGCTCGAAAATGTTTCAAATTTGTCGCAGTCTAAAGTTAGCGAGGTACAAAAATAGAGTTTTCAACAAATTGTCCAATGCCAGTTGAAAACAATTTATAGTATACCACCTCCAGAGGTAACCGAACCAGTTAGTTAAGGTTCAAGGTCCCACCGTCGGCAAAGTGGTCGGCGAATCCGTCGTCAAGTTTCCACCTCAGGACCTAACCGAAGCCGGTCAGTCGGTGACACAATGCTATTAAAAAAAAAAAAAAAAATCAGTGTCTTGCGAACCTTCGTGGTGAACGGACACTAGAGCTGCGGTATTTTTTACTACCTAAGCTCAGAGTTATTTCAAACAAAATTCACAGTCTTTTTAAAGACTACCTGAGTTACTTTCCAAAATTCTAAACAGTCTTTTCAAGACTAACCCCACCTGAAATTTTGTTGTATTTTACAAACGAAGCCATCTTTTTAAGAGAACTTTGCTTGCAAAATGCGTCAAAACAAAGGTAAACGCAAATCTTCTGAAGATTTGGTCGTTACGTCGGTGAAGCGTTTGAACGCTAAATCGGCTAACGGAAACAGAAAAAGAAAACAGCCTCTTCTGAGGTCTGATTCTGATTCTGAATGTGAGGTCAATCCTCCAATTCCATTGGCAAACAGTTTCGGTGTTTTATCCGAAACTGTTGACAAGGATCCTTCTCCTCGTACTGTGCCTTCTGCCGTCGAGAAACGAGTAAAGGCTCCACCAATTGTAGTGACTTCCGTCTCCGATTTGGCCAGCTTTCGAACGCAACTGAAGAATTGCAAGGAAACTTGCAATTTGAAGGTTTCGTTTCAGCTTGGCCGAAGAGGAGAATGTCGCTTGTTGACGGAATCTTTACAAGATCACCAAACTTTTGTTGGTTATTTGAAAAACCACAAACACAATTTCTACACGTATGAGACCAAGAATGCTCGTCCATTCAAGGCGGTCCTGAAAGGTCTCTCCAACGACTTGTCGGTGGATGAGATCAAAAACGAACTTAAGGTGTTGCTTGGCTTTGCCCCATCCCAAGTAATACCAATGAAGAAAAAATCAAACGGGAATATTTCTCGCTTTGGTTTGACTTCACAATTTTATCTGATTCATTTCAACAGAAATGAAATCAACAATTTGAAACTTTTGGACAAAGTTCAGTTTTTGTTCCATGTACGGGTAAAGTGGGAGCATTTTAAGAAACATGGCGGTAATGGCCAGAATCTGACCCAGTGCCGGCGTTGCCAGGCATTCGGTCACGGTACTGATCATTGCGCCATGGTTCCAAAATGCATGGTTTGCGGGGATTCTTCTCACGACAAGGACAATTGTCCCGTGAAAGAAGTCACCCAATTTAAATGTGCAAATTGTGGTGGAAATCACAAATCAAATTTCTGGGATTGCCCCATCAGAAAAAAGGTTTTGGATTCTCGTGCTAAGCATCAGCCGAAATCCAAACCGAAATTTTCTCAAAGTCAGGTTGTACCTGCATCTTTAAATCAAACGTTCGTGCTGTCTCACTCGAACAATACCCCTACCGTGGAAAAGTTAGGTAACACTAATGGTATTTCTTATGCCAACGTCGTTTCGGGTTCGGGTTCATCCACGAATTTTAAATCCTCTACCAATTTTCAAATTGGGCAGGTACCTCAAATTTCATTTGAAAATTTTTCTGCTGGCAACGCTTTGGGATCTTCTGATCTCGGCGATGTTACGTTTGAAAAAATGACTTTTTTGCAAAACACACTGTTTGGTTTGATTCAAACAATGAGTAATGCTACATCCATGATGGAAGCAATCCAGATTGGATTAAAATTTGCGAATGATGTTGTTCTTACCCTGAAGTTTAATCATGGATCTAAGTAATTCCATCAATATTATGAATTTTAATGCTCGCTCTTTAAAAGCGAAAGAAAATGAATTTTTCAACTTTTTACGAGTTCATAACGTGCATGTTGCTGTTATAACCGAAACATTTTTAAAAACTGGCACTTATTTGAAAAGTGATCCAGATTACAAAGTTATAACCAATAACAGAATGAATCGAAATGGCGGTGGAGTTGCAATAGTTATCCACCGTAGTATGACTTATAGTACGTTACGTGACTTTAAGTTAAAAGTTATTGAAAGTTTGGGCATTGAACTTGAAACTTCTTTTGGGAAAATTATGATTGCAGCTGCATATTTGCCTTTCCAATGCACTGGGGAAAATAAAAATTATTTCAAAGGGGATTTGAATAAACTTACTCGGCATAGATCTCGATTTTTGATCATCGGTGATTTAAATGCCAAACACCAATCTTGGAATAATTCAAAAGTAAATTCCAATGGTAAAATTCTATTCAGAGATTGCACTTCTGGTCTTTATTCGGTTTTATACCCGAATGGGCCAACTTGCTTTTCTTCTGTTAGAAATCCATCAACAATTGATTTGGTTTTGACAAATCAAAGTCAGTATTGTGGTCCTTTAGTGACTCATGCTGATTTTGATTCTGATCACCTTCCAGTAACTTTTTCACTTTCTCATGAAGCAGTTACCAGACCCAATAGTTCTGTGTTTAATTACCACAAAGCTAATTGGGACAGGTATCAGCATCATATTGAGAATAATTTAAATCATGATTTTGTTTTAGAAACCAAAGCTGATATTGATTCAGCCTTGGAATCTTTAACTAATGCAATTTTGGATGCTAGGAATATTGCTATTCCTAAAGTCCAAGTCAAATTTGATTCTCCCATTATTGATGACGATCTTCAGCTTCTGATTCGTCTGAAAAATGTTCGCAGAAGACAGTATCAACGTTCTCGTGATCCTGCACTGAAGCGAATTCAAAAAGATTTGCAAAAGGTTATTGACCACAGATTCACTCTCCTGCGAAATGAAAAGTTCGCAAGAGATGTCGAACAAATTAAACCTTATTCCAAACCATTTTGGAAACTTTCAAAGGTTCTTAAGAAACCTCAAAAACCAATCCCTTCTTTAAAAGATGGTGATAATATTCTATTAACTAATGGGGAGAAAGCTCAAAAACTTGCTCAGCAGTTTGAGAGTGCTCATAATTTCAACTTAAATGTTTTGAGTCCTATTGAAGATCAAATTTCAATAGAATTTCAGAATATTGTTGATCAAGAATTTTCATCAGATGAAGTTTTTAATACGGATCTGAATGAAATAAAATCTATTATCAAAAAATTTAAAAATATGAAAGCCCCTGGTGAGGATGGCATTTTTTACATTTTAATTAAAAAATTACCTGAAGCAACTTTAAGTAGCTTGGTCAAAATTTGCAACAAATGTTTTGATTTGGCATACTTTCCCAGTAGTTGGAAAAATGCCAAAGTAGTTCCGATTTTGAAACCGGATAAAAATCCTGCTGAAGCCTCAAGCTATCGGCCCATTAGTTTGCTTTCATCTATTAGTAAATTATTCGAAAGAATAATTCTTAATAGAATGATGACGCACATTAATGAAAATTCAATTTTCGCTGATGAGCAGTTTGGATTTCGCCTTGGGCATTCAACTACTCATCAGTTGTTGAGAGTTTCAAATTTAATTCGAAGCAACAAATCTGAGGGTTATTCTACTGGTGCTGCTCTTCTAGACATAGAAAAAGCATTTGACAGTGTTTGGCATAAAGGTTTGATTGCGAAATTAAAAAGGTTTAATTTTCCGATTTATATCGTGAAAATTATCCAAAATTATTTGACGGATCGTACTCTGCAGGTATGTTATCAGAATAGCAAATCTGATCAACTACCTGTACGTGCCGGCGTCCCTCAAGGAAGTATTTTGGGTCCAATTTTATACAATATTTTTACTTCTGACTTGCCTGATTTGCCCCCAGGATGTCAGAAATCACTTTTTGCTGATGATACAAGCATCTCCGCCAAAGGTAGAAGCCTTCGTGTCATCACAAGAAGATTACAAAAAAGCTTGGATATTTTCAATTCTTATTTGAAAGAATGGAAAATTACTCCAAATGCTGCAAAAACTCAACTGATTATTTTCCCTCACAAACCAAGGGCTGATTTTCTTAAACCAAAAAGTCATCACATTATAAAGATGAATGAGGTAAATTTAAAGTGGGAGGATAAAGTGAAATATCTTGGACTTGCTTTTGACAAAAACCTGACTTACAAGGATCACATTGAAAGTATCCAGGTTAAATGTAACAAATATATTAAATGTTTGTATCCACTTATAAACAGGAATTCTAGACTTTGTCTCAAGAATAAACTGTTAATTTATAAACAAATTTTCAGACCTGCCATGCTTTATGCTGTGCCGATCTGGACAAGCTGTTGCTTAACCAGGAAGAAAAAACTTCAGAGGATTCAGAACAAAATTCTGAAAATGATTCTGAAACTTCCTCCCTGGTTCAGCACCAGTGAACTTCATCAATTAGCCGAAGTTGACACTTTGGATGTTATGTCCAATAAGATAATTGATGCATTTCGACAAAAATCATTGCAGTCTTCAGCTGCATTGATCCGCTCTTTATATAGTTTATAAGTTAGTTTTAAGGTATCCCTTTTCCCTTTTGTACATGTAGGACCTCCTACATTTGAAATCACTGAATAGCGAAAGCTACAATATTTCATGAATAAATGAAAGTTGCTAGTATTTAAAATTGAGGTGAAAAGTCATCGATTGTGATTGGACACTCAATAATATTTTAACTGAATGAATGTACATGGAAAAGAAAATCTGAATAAATATAAATTAAAAAAAAAAAAAAATAAAAAAAAAAAAAAAAAAAAAAAAAAATGCTATTAAAAAAAAGTATAATTCATAGTTCCATCCTTGATGGTGGAAGCTGCTCGCAGAGCAGGTGACCCGAAACCTGAACTTCAGGTTGACTGCAAAACGTTAATCATCTTGACGAGAGCGACTGAAACTAAGTAGCTCGACTTAGTGAGCTTAAAACCGGATACCGTCGCCGGTTGTGCACGGGTTCGCCTACGCAGAAATTCGCCGTCTCGCCGCGGATAGACTCCCTCAGACTACACACGGCCGGGACGGCGTTTCATGAATGACGATCAAACAACAACGGGCCGGCAGGTTAGCTAACGAGGAGTCACGTGAGGCAGATTTGCGCACGAACCGAATTCCTTGGGTGAGTTATTCATCTGAGACAGCTAAAAGCTTTTCTCAAAATTACACAGAACTCAACAACGTCACTCCGTCCTCAGGCGGCTTATGATTAATTACGCGGCGGTTGGCCAGCGTAAGCCCTTGCAAGCCCGACAGCAAAGTCGATTCTCGATTCATATCTTCGAGGTGGTCCACTTTGAACTGCTGCAACGCAGAGTGCTGCTGCACCTTTTTCAACTTATTTATCATGTGCGGGGTCTCGCTCGCTTTTCGGGCAAGCATTTCAATTAAAAGCTATATAAAAATCACATTTATTGATAACGCTTGGAGCGAGAATCGAGGAAGTTGCTGGGGACCCCCTTGAGGCGTATAACCCGAGGGCACCAAACGCACGGGGCATAACTGCATCTTTGCGGGTGCTTCTCACGACTCTTGGGTGCATCGCGTACACGCAGCATCTCTCACCTTGTTTACGAAACCCGAGTTCAAGAGTCCGCTCCTTCAGTCCATTTGTGTTAATGTTGTTTACTATGGCTTCGGGTTGCAGGTTGATGACCAGCTCTGGGCTTCTCTTTGCTATGGACCTGAAAGAAGTGTGCAACCAAAGTGCAGTGGGAAAAACTGGGAAAAAATGTCTCCACGGAATTTGTAGTCGGTGCCTTTTTGTAAAACTGTTGTTGAAGGTCAACAGGAGGTACATGGGGTGTAGTGTTTTCAATAATGACTACATGATAGCCGTTGGAGCACTATTTTGTCGAGACGATGTTGGAGCACTAATAGTGGCATGGTGCTTGCTGCTTGCTGACCTTTTGCCACGTTGGGTTCAACGGTTAAGTTGTCTACTAAAAACTTGTAACATCTGTAATTTTTTTTTTCTTTAAAAAATTAGTGGCCATTTTGGATCATCAAAAACATCAAACCATCCACTTTGACGACCCTTAGGTCTTTTGTTTCTGCTCGAACCTTGGAGTCCAAAGGCTTGAATGGGGAGAGCACTCAAACCTATTTTAACTCCAAGGAACCTTCCACTCCAGGTTTCGAACTGACGACCTTTGGATTGCAAGTCCAACCGCCGCGATTCCACCGGAGCAGGCTTGGTTTGGTGTGTTGTTTGTTTTTTTAAAGCGGAGAGACGACTCCCACACCTGGAATGTCTTAAAGGCCTAGCAACAACCAAGGCCGGGACCGATGTTTTACTTCCACATCCAATGGAAGGTTGGAGCAGATGGGAATCGAACCCATGATAATTCGCTTACAAAGCGGATGCACGGAAACTTTTTTTGCCATTTTTTAAATGACAAAAATACAATCTTTTTCAAAATATAAACAGAAATGCCCCCACGCTTCAGTTTTGCACTGCCCCGGATATGATTTGTTCAACTGTCTTGGTTAAGCACGGCCCAGTGCTTAACTGAAGCACAGAGCTCATGGGATTTGTGCTATATGGGAGACATTGGCTATAATCCTATGAAAAATCATCCAAATTTTGAATAATTATGATGTTTTAGAATCGGGATTACGTCACTGCCCATAATTGAAAATTCGGCTATTATGCCAAATCAAGTATTCCGAGAAAAACGCGTTTTATTGTTTGTCACAAAATCCCCGTCAAGGCTATTTCCCATAAGAGTGGCATATTAGCCGTTTGGTTTTTCGCATCGGCAGCCAAGTTTGAACACTATTTCAGTAAAATTCAAGTTCCAGAAGATGCGTTGGAACATCCTCTACCACCTGGTGCTAATATCTCGTTTTTGTCAAAAGTGGATATTAGCCGTTTTTTCAATGGTGGGCAGGTCAGCTATCCATCGCAATTATAATTACATGACAATTTTCACTTTAACGACCCCCGGGTCTTTTGTGGTCTCTTTTGCAAGTTTCTGCTCATTTCTAGGCGTCCGAAGGTTATGTGTGGTGAGTCACCCAAAACCTCTTTTACGCAAATGGGGGGGGGATCGAACCTGCGCCCCATAGCAACTGAGGGATTGGCAGCCGAAGCCGCTAACCACCGCGCCACGTATTTTTTTGAAAATGCAATGTTTCTTGAAAAAATCTCCAAAAAAAATTTTTTCATAAAAGTGTCAAACGATAGGTATTTTTTCACACATATCGATCGATCGAATGATTGGGATTTGTTCATTCATTTTGACAGTATTAATATTTTTTTGTGAATTACAATTTTTTTTAAAATACTTATTTTCAAAAAAAAAAATACTTAGTATGTAAGGTTTTTTTCAAAATCAAATCAAATGATCGGGATTTTTTCAAACATTCAGAAACTAATAAAACATTTTTTTGTAAAAATGATTGTGATTTTGCATACATTTCATAAGCAATAACACATTTTTTTAACACTAAACATTTTCACAAAAATACGTGTTAAAAAAATGCTTCAAATTTCAAATGATCTGTATTTTTCAAATATTCATATATTAATGACACATTTTTTGTGAAAAAATTTTTTAAAAAATCAGAAAACTACGCATTTAAAAAAAACTAAAACATATTTTTTTTTTATATTGATAGCCATATTATTAAATAAACTGATTGTAATTTTTCATATATTTCAAAAGTAATAACTAATTTTTTAATACACTCAATTTTTTTACATAAATACTTTTTCAAAAAATGTGAGAAAATATTGAGTTTAAAAAAATCTCGACACACTTTCCCAATTAATTTTTACTCATTTAAAATATATAATTTTTAGATTTGATTTTAAATACGTAGTTTTAAAAAGTTTGAGTATTTTACAAAAAATATTATTGCTATCGAAATGTGGGGAAAATTTTCGATCATGTGATACCCATATTGTAATATAGATTTTCGAAAATACGTAGTTTTGTGAAAATTTTAGAACATCACGAAAAAATATTTTTATTATAGAAATGTTTCAAAAATTTCCGATCACTTAATACCCATATTGTAAAATACTTTAATGTTTATTAGATTTTCGAATATACGTAGTTTTGTGATTTTTTTCAGTATTTCCAAAAAAAGTGTTTTTGCTTTTGAATGAATGATAATTTAAAACCGATATTGTGAAACACTGAAAATTTAAAAAAAAATCAGAAAATACGTAGATTTGTAAGAATTTTCAAAAAAAATGTTTGTTATAACTTTCGAAATGTATGAAAAAATCCCGTTCATTTCATAGCCATATTGCAATAACAATAATTTTTGGGTTATTTTTCAAGAAAATATTGCTTTTTCAAAATACTGGAAAAAAACATATTTTTGTGAAAATGTTCATGTAATTATAGTTGCAATGGATAGCTGACATAATCCCGATTCCAAAACACTATAATTCTTCAAAGTTTGGATGATTTTCCAAACGATAATCCCAAAAGCTCTGTGCTTCAGTTATGCGCGCCTCGGTTCTGCATCCCCCATAACGTCATGATTCGAATTCCCGGACGCTTCAAAACCCGGGCACCTCATCCTGTTTTATCAATAATTTAGATATAAGTTCGCATTATGAATGTTATTTGACGAATTCTAACATCCACTTTCATTTCAAGTTCAGCGTTCAATGTAGATAATGTCAAAACAATTAAATAAATTAAAATTATAAGATTACCAAAAATGCGAAACATTTCACGTGAAATATTTCCTAGGCGTCCGAAGCAGTCCGAAGCGAGAAGGCAAATCAGAAATTTATGGTTTTGATTTCCTCTAGTATTTTTGATGTTAACAGCTTATTTGAGACCTAAAGAATGCCATTCACTAACATTTCAGTCCAAATTTGTGCGATTCGTTAGCAAAAACGAGTGTCCGGAATTCGAAGCAAAAGTGTCCGGATTTCAAATCAGCTTTTATCAGTGTCCGGGATTCGAAGCACAACAAGTCATTTAAATTTTCAAATTCTGATGAAAAATTGTTAGAAAAGACATAATTTGCATGTATTCTGTTAAAACTGTCTGTTAATACTACATCCTCATGATATTTCTTCATTTCCAACTTATTACATGATTTTTTGTCAGCTATAACGAAAATGATATGCTACTAAGTGTCCGGATTTTGAATCATGACGTTATGAGTTGCTAAACCGAGGCATGACTGTATTTTTTTTATATATTTTTATGATTTATATATTTATGCGTTTTAGTGGACAAAAAACGGCAACTTTTGATCTAAACCAGCATCGTTTGAAAAACAAAAATTAAAAATTTAGAAGCTTTTTATTTTCTAAAATCAATATCTCAAGAAATAATTCCTTCTATTTTGAATGTTATCAAATTAAACATTCTTGATTTTTTTCTGATCCTCTACCAAAAAAAAAATATTTTTCTAATTTTGGAATCAAGATATTCAATACTATGGCCTTTTGAAAGGGAGCAAAATTTTTTCAAATGTTTTTTCGAGAAAAAATCGTATAAAAAATCATTCAAAAAAAATCATTCTTCTAACTTTAACATGCTGCTAATAAAAAATTACAACTTACTGGATCAATTTGAATACAGAACATTATTGGTAGTATTCCTAACTATGGTTTAAAGTGAAATACGGGACAATTTGAACGCATTTTCCAAAACTTTAGAACAAATTATGATATGTTTTATTATAACAGATCGTTTTTTAGCAGATCGCAAATCGCGAGTTCTAAACGATTTTTGGGAGATTTTTGTTGTATCAAAGAATTGTTCCTGAGGCAAAAACCTTTTGAAATCCGGATAAGCCCGATGGTTTCCGCGCCATTGCCTTTTTTGGGACACACTAATGGACAATCATGGACACTACTTTAAAAAATCGAAAAACTGTTTTTTTTCAGTTAAAAATAAACATTAAGTGACTTTGTTTTGAATACGGTGCACTTTTTTAAAATATCTTTAAATTAGTTTTTAATGCAAATTTGAAAAATTGAAGACAATTGAAAATCTTAGTTCAGTGGCCAAGTTTTTGTTCATAGTTTTCTATGGCTCGAAAGTTACGATGTTTTTGTTTTTTTAAACATATCCTTGAACATATCTAAAAATTGCATTAATTTAAAAATACGAATTTTGGTAGATTGAATTTTCAAACCGGTAAGAAAATTCTTTCGAAAGATAACGTCATGATTCGAAATTCGGACACTTAGTAGCATATCATTTTCGTTATAGCTGACAAAAAATCATGTAATAAGTTGGAAATGAAGAAATATCATCAGGATGTAGTATTAACAGTCAGTTTTAAACAAAATACATTCAAATATGTCTTTTCTAACAATTTTTCATCAGAATTTGAAAATTAAAATGACTCTTTGTGCTTCGAATCCCGGACACTGTTAAAAGCTGATTAGAAATCCGGACACTTTTGCTTCGAATTCCGGACACTCGTTTTTGCTAATGAATCGCACAAATTTGGACTGAAATGTTAGTGAATGGCATTATTTAAGTCTCAAATAAGCTGTTAACATCAAAACAATCGATATTTTACAAAAAAAAATGCAGGAATTTTATAAAATCAAAACCATAAATTTCTGATTTGCCTTCTCGGTGCTTCGGACGCCTATGAAATATTTCACGTGAAATGTTTCGCATTTTTGGTAATCTCATAATTTTATTTTATTTAATTGTTTTGATATTAACTACAGCGTTCAAACAAGCTTTAAATGAAAGTTTATGTTAGAATTCATCAAATAACACAGTTTTGACATTCATAATGTGAACTTATATCCAAATAATTGATAAAACAAGATGAGGTGTCCGAATTTCGAAGCGTCCGGGAATTCGAATCATGACGTAACAGTTTCGAATATTTATATTTCAATTTTTTTATGCACATCTGCCAAAATTGTATGAGAAGTTTCTTGGTTTCATTCAAAAACTTTATTGCACTACACAGCAAAAAAACATGGTAATATTACATCTGGGAAGAAGTACATCTTTTATGTCAGATATAATGTGTAATTTTACCACTGGAAATGTGTAATTTTACCACTTTTCTGGAGTAATGCAACTTTTTCAGTCTAAATTGAGGTAAAATTATAACAGTAAAGAGGTAATGTTCAACCTTCCAAAATTACACCTTCCAAATTTACATTATTTTTAACTGTGTATAGGACATTTACTCAATAAGCATCTTACGCTGATCAGATTGTTGTCCATGGCAACAGCAGATCCAATCAGGATCACAATTAGCTCAAAAATTCCCATCATCCCGTCACCACCGTCACTTTTCGCAGCGCCTACCACTCTAATTAAATTACGTCCATCAACGCTACGCTACGAATAGTGTCTAAAGCTCACTTTCCATGCATCACGAGGGTGCCTCTCCAGTGCCACTGTCAGCCATCAGATGAGGTAATTCACGTCTAATTACACTCGAGCTGGCCCAGATTCCGCTTTTTCAGCGCACAGTTTACCTCCACAGCACACACGTCGTCTTTGGGTAAGTTTCGCGCAGCGTGTACAGAAGAACCCGGCGGCAAAACGTGAGCCTCACGTGACTTGCCGCACGCTGAAGTTCTTGTGCGCGACCAGGTGGCTGCCGGCAAGACTTCAAAGCGAGAAATCCCCCTGCTTGAAGCTCCGGGAGGGGGCCACCACCATTGCCAAGGTTGTTGTCCCGAACCACAGTGCTGCGAGACGGCGGTGGACTACCCCGGCCTGGTAAGAATTGGTCGAAGAACGATCTTGGACATGTTTTACCTGAGTTTTGCGTATTCTTTCTGAGGTATTACAAGACTACTTCAAATAAGTTCAAATTCACATGATTTCATTGGTATCGTTTGACCTACGTAATATCTTATACGTTACGTTCGAGAACAAGTCCAATGGAGAATAACGATTGATTCTCGCGTCGTCATAAACTGCCATGACCATAAAATGGGACACAACTTTACTTTTATTACGCGTTGAATAATTGCTCGGGTTGAGACCAGTTCTCCACAAAGTTGTGATAAACTTCCAGAAAAACGCTTTCCCAAACCAGATATTCAACAAAATCTTTCCAACCTCCAAAGCGGGTCTTCCCGGGCCGCGGTGACCGCACTCAAGTTGCAAATGTCACGCATCTGCCGCGGGTTGAGTCGGGCTGGTACAAATTGAACCGCGCTCAACAACAATAAATTAGCTCTTCCATGAAATCAATAATCAAGGGGCATGTGGGCCGGCTTGCGGTCAGCCACGCGTAATTGATGCTCGTTCGGAACGAAATTGGATCGCGACTGGACGCTTAACTAGACTAGGGGAGGCTGGTCGACAATGGTCTGCACATAAATCAACAGAAAATGTCTGGTTCATACCGTTGGCCAACCTCCCCTAGCCGTGAACTTTTCCGCGTGATCTGATAGAACTGGTTCATCAGCGTGCTGGTGATGGCGAGAGTAAGTTTTGCGTTACCCAAGATGACCATCAGAGGTTAACAGTACCATAAACCATGTTCCTTGCTACTGCCGCTTCAGCTGCCTATTTTTGATCTGAAATAGAATCTCGTGACCGTCAACCGTTTATTGATCGGTTGAGACCTTTTTTCTCCTTCGGCACGTTTTGATGCAGCAAACGCACGGAAAGAAGTCGTTTAGTGAAATCGTGAAAAACTGTTCACGAACTTTAGAAAAAGTTATCCTGTTTTTGAAAATTTTCAACAATTTAACGAAATTTGAAAATGGTTTCTATCAGTGCACCCCAGCCAGACGTCTGACATCCGATCCTCGGGGTAATGTGACCTGCCCCCCCCCCCCCCTCCTCACCACCCCTCCTCCTTACAAATAATCTCAATTGTTTACCACCAGGTAGAATAATCGAACCAAGGTTTACACGGTCGTAAATCAGTGTACATTGTGTGTCCTGCGTGTTCATGCGTTGTGTTGTCCTCCCCTTTTATAATACGGTTGTGGTTACGGTCATCGCGCGATTGCTGGTCTTTGACTTTGCCCGAGATTATTTTTTTACCAGCCACCGAGAGAGTGACCTGTTGTGCAGTGGCAGTGTCTATACCGGCAGGTTCGGTACCTTAATGGTTAGTACGGTGCGTACGGAGAGTTCATCGCGGATCCTTTTGCAGTGGAGAAAAAAAGTCTGTTACGGTAGGGGAAGTAAGGGTAATTGAAGTGTTTGTTGGTTGACGGTGTTGCTACATGGTAGTCATTTGGTGTTGCACCTGTATTGCATCCAATTAAAATCATCGATTTAACGGATGATTTTTTGCCTTCCACTCCTTACTAAGGAAAGGCTATAAAATCACTTGAAAAGTTAACTTCTTTATTGTACTTCCTAGACCCACTTTCACGTGTATATATCAACTCGATCCGTCTTTGTGTACCATAAATCGCTATTGATAATTATAAAGTAGTTTAGTTAAGTACTTCAAAAGATACTCTTAACAACGATTTTGATTAAAGTCCGGAAGACTTAAAAAGGGTGGTTTTTTATAAAAAAAAAACTCGTCTAAATATAAGCAAGCGTCCTGAATTTCGGCCCAAAGATCAGAAATCACTCACTCATCGGCGAACGAATCTTTGCCGACTGGAGCGCGCAACCATTCGCGGAAAAAACGGAATCGACGTAACACCTTATAATGTGGCCCTCTTAAACCTTGCGGTTTCGTCAACGGATCCACAGGTGTGTATCGTTCTTTTTGCGACAAGACTCCGCCTCCCGGGTCTCCCAAGTGTGAAGGTATGGCACGGGGAGAGGGCACCGATTACCTATATTTTACACTTAGAATTTTTTTGCGTCCGCCTCGGGATTCGAACCAGCGACCTCTGCATTGTGAGTCCAGCGCGCGGTCCGATTGATCCACACAGGCAGACAAATTCGCACAGCGAAACAAATACAGTCGTGCCTCGGTTTAGCAAAGCATGGCAGCTATCCAATGTAATTTTAGTTACATGATTTTTTTTTACAAAAATACGTATTTTTCGTGTATTTTGAAAATGCTATTTTTTCTCTAAAAAAAACCACGAAATATTTGTTATTGCAATATGGGTATCAAATAATCTTGTTTTTGTCATACACATTGAATGCCATACATTTTTTTAAATACTGAATATTTTCACAAAACTACGTATTTTCGTAAAAAAAACTCAAAATTTAAGTTTTTATGCAATATTGGTATCAAATGATTGGGAGTTTTTTATACATTTCAAATATAATAATAACGTTTTTAAAAATACTCAAAATCTTCACAAAACTACGTATTTTCGAAAAAATGCGCAAAATTTCAGTTTTTGGCAATAACGGTATCAAATGATTGACATTTTTCATACATTTCGAATTTAAAAACAACTTGTTTTTAAAATACTCAAAATTTTCACAAAAGCTACGTATTTTCGAAAAAAAAAAATCAAGATTTCAGTCAAGTATTTCAAACAGATTTTGATACATTGAAAAATTTAAGTATTTTTTTAGAAAATACGTAGTTTTGTGAAAACTTTGAATATTTGAAAAGAATAGCTATAAATAGCTTTCGCAATTTATGAAAATATCTCGATCATTTGATACTCATATTGTAAAAAAATGAAATTTAAAGCATTTTAAAATGATGTAGTTTCGTAAAAAAAATTGAGTGTATTTTCAAAAAATTGTGTTACAACTTTCAAAATGTATGGAAAAATCTAAATCAGGGGTGCTCAAAGTTTTTGGAGGCCGGGCCAAATTTAAAGCTCAAATGAGCTTGCGGGCCAGATTTTCTAAATAATTTTAATTTAAAAGACTAGAAAATACATCTATAAGATGATTTTTTATTAATTTTTTGAACATTTTCGGTAATTACAAATAATAGTTTTGTATGTATATTTCAGAGTGGTGACATGTAAACTGATCAATTTATGTAACGGGGTAATTTTATCTTTAAATCGAGTGTGACTAATGAAAAATCTTTTAGAGCTAGAATTTCAATGATAGAAAATGTTTTAAGCAACCGTAAAGTTAAACTGCAATCATTATTTTCAAAAAAAAGAATCGACGATTTTTTTTGGCGAAAAAACATTGATTCATCGAAAATTTACAAAAATAAAATTTATTTTCAATAAACCCGAACATGCTCAAATGATTCTGAACGAAGAGGAATTCATGTTTAAATTGATTTCAGCTGAGCGTACCTAAGTTTCCATTGATTTTTCGATTTTTTATAAATATTTTTGCTCCTTGTTTTTTGAGGCAATTTTTAATAATTGGGAAGGGGAGGGTCGGTCGACAAAAGCTTTGTAAAATATTGTGTCTACCTGAATTAGATGGTAGTCAATCAGATTCGTTATTTAACTGTCATGAGTTCAAATCCCGGTTTCTAAGTGTAAAGTTAGTTTGAGGGTCAGTTCATAAAAGGGTCATTATGACTTCCAAATTAATCTAGAATACTTATATTTTTAGAACAATTACAGGTTTCTACCTAAGTCAAATTTGAATGTTTTATAAATATTTCCAAAAATGTTTGATGAAAGTTTTCACGATATTTATTAGTTTCAGTCACATTGAACCGTGTGAAAATATGTGTGTCCTAAAATGGGGATCAAAATACTGATAAGCAGAGCTGAAAATGTCAGGGGTCCTGACGCGAAAATCGGCGACGCATACACGATTTTTTCAGATCCATTCACTGAACCGCAAACCCGTGACATAAACAAACCCGACTCAGTCGTGAGTGCCCTAGCTCACTGAGCAGCTGCAATGCGAGGCAGTAGTCGACCAACGCTCATTCGACGTTGCACGCATACACATAAAGAAACAAGTTTTTACACAAAAAGTTGGTATTTATGCGTGGAAATGTAATTTTGAATATAAGTTATGGTTGTTTTAAGTGTTTTGCACAGTCTAAAACTATTCAATTGTTTAAAATAGTCAAAATAGTGTTTAGAGAGGATTTTACGAGTCAGTCATACGACACGAATTGAGTGAGTGTAGCTCATTTTTTCACGTCTCTGATTCTACAGCAGCCGACCGGCACGAGTCAGGCGGCAGTGGTTGAACGGACACAATAGGCTTACAGTCAGATGCTAGCAGTGAACTGAAATTTTGGTTTGCTTCATGTGTACGCTGGGTTGGAAACATTTTGCAGGCCTGCTGATAAGTCATTAGCATTTTTTATTAACAAAAAGTATAAAAGATTAGCATAAAAATGTTTAAAATAAACCTTTATTTTTTAAAAGCATAAAATCATGTTACAAGTGGTCAACGGGCCATTTTACGTGATCATTCAAAATGGGTCCGCGGGCCACAAAAAATCACCTCGCGGGCCACATTTGGCCCGCGGGCCATACTTTGGTCACCCCTGATCTAAATCGTTCGATAACCATAATGTAAAAAATAAAAATTTTGAGTGTTTTTTTTCGGAAACATGTAGTTTTGTGAAAATTTTGAGTATTTTCAAAAAAAATATACTACAGAGAAACCTCTTTTTACGCAGTGCATTACGTTTTTCTAATTTTTCGATTTCTCTGGAACGACGCAACATTTCTGCAATCTTTTAAAAGCATTTTGTAGGTTTTGTTCAGAACTACAAAACGCTTTTAAAAATATTGCATGGTTTTAGAGAAATTACCGCGTAAAAAAAGGTTTCTCTGTATATTCGAAATGTATGAAAAAATCTTAATCATTTGAAAAAACTGAAACTTTCAGTTTTTTTCGAAAATACGTGGTTTTGTATTTTTTTGAAAGCATTCAAAAAATATTGTTATTTCACTCGAAATGTATGAAAAAATCTTTTTTTTTTTAAATAAAATTTTGAGTATTTTTTTAAAGTTCGCAGTTTTGTGAAAAATTTGAGTATTTTCAAAAAAAAATGTGTTAAAACTTTTAAAATGTACGACAAAATCTTGATCGTTTGAACCATTTTGTAAAAAACAAAAATTTTGAGTTTTTTCTAAAATATGTAGTTTTGTAGAATGTTTTTTTTATTAAAAAAAATACTTTCAAAATGTATGAAATATCCCGATTATGTGAAACCCATATAGCAATAATAATAATTTTGAGTATTTTTTCGAGATACATTGCATTTTCAAAATACAGGAAAAGTTACGTATTTTTGTGAAAATTTTCATGTCAAACATGCAATCGATAGCTGTTATCATCCCGATTCTAAACCACTATTATTTTTTTGATGTTAGTATGATTTTTCATACGATTATAGCCAATGTCTTCCATATAGTCAAAATCCCATAAACTCTGTGCTGAACGAATCAAAACCGAGGCGTGCCAAACCGAGGCATGACTGTACTTAGTGATTTTTTTGCCTGCTCCGCACGTCTACCTGAGTCACAAACGAATCTAACAAAATACCAGAGAGGCGGTCTCTCTGAGCCATTTGCTGTACTACCCGATTGGAGTGAGAGGGAGAGCAAAGAAAGAGCATTCAGTAGCGATTGGTGTGGAAGTGACAAACGGTAGAAAACGGTAAGAGCAGCGGTTCGTCGGGTTTGATTTGTGATCGCGAGTGAATGAGTCTTTTTGGAACAATCAGGATCATTGATTATAAGTTTTCAAATAGTTAGGTATGAAAAAATCCTTATCATTTGAAAAAAACTGAAACTTTCAGTTTTTTTTTTCGATAATACGTGGTTTTGTATTTTTTTGAAAGTATTTAAAAATATTGTTATTTCACTCGAAATGAATAAAAAAATCCGATCATTAAATACCAATATTGCAAAAAAATAAAATTTTGAGTATTTTTTTCAAAAGTTCGTAGTTTTGTGAAATTTTGAATTTTGAATGAGTCTTTTTGGAACAATCAGGATCATTGATGATAAGTTTTCAAATAGGTTTATAAAAGACCTTTCCAATGAAAACGGTGTCCGGTGCGACCCATCATTGGATACGTAATCGATAGACCTTTTCAATGAGAACAAAAATTAAAAATTTGACCACTTGAGGATGACGAGCGAGAATTTCAGGGATTTTTTTTAGATTTCATGATTTTTGCTACTCTCGAAACTATCTCTATAAACGTCACTTTTCGTGAGTATTCGTTTAAAATTTGGTCACAAATGGCAACACTAAGCAGACACAACTGAGCGATTGAAGAAAAATAAGGCTCACCCAATAATAGATCAGATTAGAATACACTTTGGAAATAGTATTTTTTAAATGTTTGTAAATGGAATAGAATAACTTTAAGTAAAGTCAAATTAAACAGAAATGTTCAGAAAAAAATTGGTTTTAGTAAATTTCAATGAACACTCCACGGAAGCGAATGACCCATAGGGTTAAAGCTCCCCTAATAAAATCAACAGCAATAAATACTCTAGATCATTTAGCATCATTCAGACACGACCGCTTATTAGGCTGAGAATGGGTATACTTCCCCTATTTAGACATCCCCCTCTCTCGATTTTGGTCAGAATTGAGGAACATAAACCTCAACAAATAATAAAATATATCTTGCCCGAACTTAAAAAAATATTCCTCCGTCCGCGCAAAAGTAGACACTTTTGGTCAACTAAAGGAGCTATTACTTTACGGCAAACAAACAAACAAGCTCGCACTCTTTGAGAGTGTGCCTACATTTTTTTTGCAGAAACTTTAGCCTGCATGCATGGGTTTGCAATTCTGGCCAACTGTCAAAAAGCTAGTTTGTTTGCCGTAGTGTAATAGATCCTTAAAAAATGGATGGGAGTAAAATTTGTCAGAGTTTTTGTGATAAAAGTGAAATTGAATTTCCATTTTTTTTTTCAGATTTTATCACGAAAGTTTTAAAAGCACATTCTGAACTCCATTGTACTAAATAGAAAAAGCTAATCAAGTTGTCTGATTATTTTACAAGATTTTTTTTGTCGTTTAAAATAACCATTGCCTGAATTTCATGTCAACTCTTACCTACCCTAAACTTTTTACCCCCAATCTCCCCTTCACTCGCTCCCTTGAGAGCCTGTTGCTGCCGTTGACCGGCAGTGCCGTGCGTGATACAGATTTATGATTTCGCAACCTAATTGATTTTGATCGAATGCCAAGTTTATGCCCTGGAAAAGCAAGAGTGCTCCCTCCGAGGACGACGACGACGTTGAACTTTCTGTTGAACCACACCGCAGACTGTCTCCAAAGTCAATGCCACCGGGGGTTGACCGACCAATTGGAGCAGCTATGATCTGTGGGCGAAAAACCGGGTCCACACAGGTTGAAGGTCCCAGCGCCGCCGGTTTCGCAATCAGTCGCGGAGATTTTTTTGAAACGGTTCGCAAAAAGCTTGATTAGCGGAAGGTCGGACCGGTATTTGATGACTGCTGACCTGGTGCTAATGACTGCGATTTATGACGTGTGTATGTGTGTGTTTGGCACACAATAAATATAATCAACGAATCAACGTGGTTTGCAGTTTTGGGGTCTTAAAATGTGGAAAACAGTTGTCCAAACTTGGTACTGATCCCCGGAGCTATTGATTTCCGAGTCACGGAACATCTCCACGCGCAATACGCAACGTGGTTCAACAACCTGGCGCAGGAAACAGTTTGATGGTCATTTTTGTGACAAGTTTCATAGAAGTTGTTGTTTTTAGTCTTAGTCGCAAATCATACCAAATGCCACCTGCGGCCAAGTATCATGACACCCGCGAAATTGTGGCAGATTCGCGGCGCTGCCAGCGACATCGACACAAAGTTATTAGTGTCATTTGAGGCAGCACCTCCTAGCGAAACAACAACAACAACAAACAGCCCACATCGGTGTGCCAATGTGAACCATAAATCAAAATTTCCCCGGGGGCCATCACGCGGCAGACAGGTCGGCGGTTTCGGTCAGAGCCTACTGGGACCTGGATCGGTCGTAAAACGTGCAAAATACACACCGATTTTGTGGTTGGCTCGTGGTTGGGTGATAGGTAGAATGGGATGTTTGAAAAGCCCTTGATTGTGAATATATTGATCGTCTGCAAAGCTTGTACGTCTATTGCGATTTAAGGCAACTGTCCCAAACAAACAAGTACAAGTCCCTTCAGAATCTACAATCAGTAGTTTTTCAACGTCGTCCAGAAACACCCAATAATGATGACCACTTTTCAGCGCCAAACCCCATAATCCAAAGATCGACTCAACAACCGTGACAATCGAATCGCTTGCAATAACTGGGTAATCGCGCCAGCAGCAGCTCCCCAAGTGGACGAAACATTTTTATTATTATAAAGCAATTTCGATAAAAACAATGTAGAAAAATTTCACGCGCCCCTCTCCCATTCTCACAGTCCAAGACTGAGAGATATCGGTTACACGGCCAATTCCCCCCGGTGGGTCAGGTCGTCGATGGCCAATAAATGCCATCATCATGCCGCAGGAGGCGGACCTCTGGTCCTGAAACGAGGATTGAGGTACAAATAAACGCACTAAAATAATAATCATACTAATAACAGACAGCCCCCTCCGCGGATCGGAAACATGACGGGGATTTTTATTTCGCCCCGTAATCGTGCAATCGTAACGTGGTGTCAAGTTGTTTGGGAGGGAATTTTTAAAATATTCTCGATAAATTTTACGACTGTGAAGATATCGGTCGTACGTGATTCTGCGAGCGTCCAGAGAATGGCTGAAATGGCTTTATCTGCGACTTAATCCACGTGAGCATGAAGGCTACCTCTTTTAAAGCTACAATAATACAATAAATAAGATAAACTGTTGAGGGTGAGCATTTCTGTAGTCAGCAACATTGTTCGATTGTTGGTATGGTTGATTGATCAGTTTTCAAATTCTAAAAAATGTTTTGCAAAATTCAAAAAAAAATATTGCAAAATAACTTGTTTAAATAATAATAAATAGCAAATGGGACAAAGTAAGGATCGGATCCGAACGCTATAATTTATTTCGATATTTTTCTAAAATCGAGATTGTTTTGTTATTTAATAGAAAATATCAATTTTGAGACAAGAATCATCAGAGTAATTTTCTAGAATTTCGAATATGTTTTTTCGATATTTTAAACATTTTTTTTTGTTTGATTCAAATTAAATTTAGTCCCTATGTTCAAAGAAGCAATAATATATCATTTGTTTTTTTTCATTCAAGGCTCCATACAACTTACCGGACACACACACTTTTCTACTGTGGGCTGGACATCTTGATAATGGATTTTCTGATCGATTTGGTGTCTTCAGGACTTCAGGACAAAAACCACTAAAAAACCTATTTTTTCAACATTTTAATTTTTAAAAACGCTGTATCTTTACAAGGGTTGGACTTAGGACGATACCAGTATTCGTTTTTTGAAAATTTTGAAGTTTAGAGCACTTTTCAAAATAACAGTTCCAGTAAATGATTTTTGTATTTTTTTAGGAAAGTTGTTCCATCCTGTATCTTTCGTGAGTCTTTCCGTCCATCTTAGGCTATTTGCACAAAAATTTTGAACGAAAAAAAATCGTGGGCTTACCTTTAAATTTTCTTTCAGTGTATTTTTTTGGAAAGCCTGTCAAATTTCCTACAAGTTTGTCTTGCTTCGAAATACAGAAATAGTTAAATTCCGAATTACAAAAATATTTAAAACACTTACGCCCTTCTCAAATGTCATTATCGAGTGAAACTGGCTCCATATACACAAAAATGGCTTACATAAGCGTAGGATAACATGTCTACAAAGTTTCATTGAAATCGGAGAGGGTCGAGAAAAAAGTACCTAAAAAATTCCTGTTTTGAGCTGGAATTGCTCTTTCATGTTATAGGCGGAATTTTAAAATTTAACCCAGCATTTGAAAATGTTATTTTTTATTCTTTAATACAGAGTTTTTCAGCCGGAGGCTGATTCAACTGTTAATTTGAAAATGTCAAAATCAGTGTTTATAGTCCTTTCAAAAACTCATTCGATCATCGAATATAAAATTATTTTTATGAAATAAGCTAAAAATTTCACAAAAATGTAACCAATAGTTTCCGAGATATCGCGAGTTGAAAAATGGGGCGAATTACAATAATAAATTATTTTTCACAAACTTGAAACTTTCAAAGGCAGTATTATAAATACCACCAGTCCGGTCAACAATGTCCAAAAAGAAAATTATGTAAGAAATTTGCAAGTTTTTCGAAAATATTTTGTGTAAGGGAGATTTTTCTTCATGAAAAGTTTTAAAATTTCATATTTTAACTTTTTTCCATATTTTAACTTCAACGTTAGAAAATGATGGGTTGTTGGGTGTGACTAAGAAAACATAAATTTTCCTGTTTTTAAACCTTTGAATGACAATATCTCAGCAACTAAAGGTCGTATCAACAAAGTTCAAAACAACAGAGAATTTTCTCAGCTTTTCAAGAATATTTTTTTTTCAAGGGTGGGCAAACATGTGAACCAATTTAAAAAAAAAAGAAAAATTGCGACTATTTTCAAAAAAGTTACCTAAAAATGGCTTTAAATTAAAAACGGTGCACCTTATCGAAATTTCGCTAGAGTACTTTTTGATTGCAAATTTGATTTTACATCGAAAAATGAAGTTAACAAATTTTTTTTTGAAAAATTATCATTGATTCAAAAATTCATAACTCGTTCAAAGATTTTTAGCACAACCTGGAAATTTCTTAAAAGTTGGCATTTTATGTCCCCTAAAACATAGGTATCAAAAAATTAAAAAAATATATTAAAATAGTGTTTTTTTGCAAATCAAGTTTTAGTGACAAGAAGCTAAATTAAAAATCAGCAATTTTTCACCGTGTATCATTTTTTTCAGTGTAGTTCTTATCCATACCTACAACTTTGCCAAAGACACCAAATTGATCAAAAAATTCCTTCAAAAGATACAGATTTTTGAATTTTCATACATCAATTTTGTTTGGATAGCTGCCAAATTTGTATAGAAAATTATATGGACAAACCTATGATGCAAAATGGCTTCTTTGGGCATACCGAAGGCACCAAAAAAGTTCAGCCTGATTAAAAAGTACAAAAATTTTAATAAAAAAAAACGATTTCGTACAAAACTGCTCAATAGAATTTTTTTCAATAAAATCGCCATTTTCAATTAATTTGAGGGTGAATTAGAGAATATGTATTTGAATTTTATTTGTAATAATTAGGTCATGGTAATTATTTACCATTATTATTTATATAAATCGGACAATAAATTGTTGAGTTAAAACTAGCATTGTGGGAATGTTAATTACCAGTACACATTGGCGCACCCATAAAGGCCTTTTTTAGTCTCAAAGCAACCCAACCGACATCGACCGACTTCAAATTGGAGGCGCATTCGCAAAATTCCCCCTGTAGATGCTTGGTTCTTTGGCGAAAATAAAGACTCTCAGCAGGGGTCACCGGAGGCTAATAAACCATAATTGTTATCGGAAAATAATAATCGCGATCCACGCGAGAGCCAAACCCCGATGGTGTATGTGTGTGTGTGTGTTGAGTTGCGTTGTGCTACGCACTGAAAAGAAGCTCCACAATGGATCCCGGCAAGGTCACGAGCTGTCCGCGACGGAACGGAACCAATTGTCCAAAACGCTTGGGTCGTTGCATCGCATCTTCTGAGGGAGTACAAGTGCGTTTGAGTGTGTGCGAAGTTCGGAGACAAGTTCATTTAGGGATGGCTTGATTTCACCATTTCCACCTTGTAGATAAAAGTAATTCTTAAGACAACTAGTGGTTGGTACTGGCAACAGTGGCTGACAGCTATAAAGTCGTTTCGTAACGCCCCTCCATCTCAAGATATGGTCTTTTCGAAGGTCGGGACAACTTTTCTGACTTCGTGTTATTTGACAGATGTATTTTTCCCAGATGCTTTAATCAATTTACATCCAACCCACTCAATAACTCATTAGAACCCTTGTTAATTTTCAATCAACCGACCGGCAAATAAGTCACCAGCAACCTCGTCTCCCTTGATACGTTTGGCAAAGCTCACACTTTTTATTTAAATTGCAAACTATCAAGTAACCACTGCCACAACTAATTAAGCAGTCACACTTGAGCATTCCCATCTAGATCCGCTGCCACGCGGCGACGACGCACCTAGTTAAGGGCCCACGACGACGACGCCGCCGCCGCCATTTCTCAGTGTTGAACCTGAGCCTCAGATCCGCTATGCACAAAGTGACGACCCCGAGAGGATCACTTTGCGTTCGTTGCGCTGCATTGAACTTTACATACTTACGTGGGGGTTTTGTATTGAGCTCGAGACTCAACCTCAGTGAGGAGTTCACGCAGCCGGTGCGTAGAAAATTCTTGAACTCCGGAACGACCGGCGACGTGTCAAAATGGTTGACAGTTGATGGCAGGTGTCGTACGCTCTTGGCGTGAACGTCATTTTTAAATTTGGAAAACATAGAAGTTCGTCCCGGTGCCAAATTTTGAGACGAGATTTGTCTGATCACGCCTTCCGTCGGACGGGAAGTAAATGTTGGCCCCGGACTAACCTAAAAAGGTTAGGTCGTTAGCTCAGTCCAGGTGCGGGAGTCGTCTCCCTGGGTCCTGTCCTGGTGGAGTCGCTGGTAGGCAGTTGGACTCACAATCCAAAGGTCGTCAGTTCGGATCCCGGGGTGGATGGAAGCTAAGGTGTAAAAAGAGGTTTGCAATTGCCTCAACAATCAAGCCTTCGGACACTTAGTTTCGAGTAGGAATCTCGTAATCGAGAACGCCAAGGCAATGCTGTAGAGCGAATAATTTGATTTTGATAGAAGTTCGTCTAAAAAACGTTCACCAAGTTCAAGCTTAAAAATCAATCCATTTCAAAGAATCGTCAATGCGGTTAACTATTGAACAGCAGGTCTGGCTTGTGGTGATCTTGTGGACGCTATTGATTGACTGAATAAAAACCAGAATTTCTAGTGTGAAAAACTGTATTTGAAATTTCCTAAAAAGTCACATGTGACAACTGGACACAACTGTAACTATTTAACGCAGCAGTTGCTCCGCTCCGGAAAGCTGACTGATGAACGATCTAGAATGCGTTTCTCGCGCGCTCGCGGCCCGCCGGGACTCGACTTATAAATCTCGGGCGGATTTCATTATATTTTTTTTTCGCGGGAGTTGCCCGCAAACTGAATGAGTTTACGAGCGCGGACGAGTCCGCGGAAATGGCACGACAATGTCGACCGGGTTTTAGGTTCGAAGCCGAAGGTAATTAAGCTGCGTATAAGTGCGCGTGCGGGACCGGCATCGGAACTCGTCAAGTCTAGCGGATTCGCTGGCAATAAGTTACTTGGGGAGCAATAAAAGTGCTAATTTGTTTACGAGCACACCCGAGAGGTGTGATTCACAGTTTGTTTTGCTTTTGGTGAGCTTTGGAACTGTCAAGGGAATCGAGTTCTGTTCAGAGACATATTTTCATTATTGGTTTATAGGATTTGTTTCTTATCAAAAGATTCCAAATAGTTAAAACTTTTGACTTATCAAACAGGAATTACAAAAATGAAATTCTTTAAAAGTTTTCCTTTCAAACTAACACCATCCTAATGTCTAACAAATTTTATCTTGCTATCTCTGAACAGTGTTGCCAGCTCATGAAAAATAATGCTGTTGTGTCGCGGACCCTATTATGGCATAATTTGTATTACCCCCCGGTCAAGCAGTGTTTCCCTCATTGACCGCTGGGAGCGCTAGTAGGCTGACAGTACAGTCTGTCATGTATGTTTTTGTTTATCTTCGTGATGTTATTTCTATGATTTAGAATTAAGGTTTCGTATTTTGTAAAATTGTGAAATAAAGTTCTTCTGTGTTGAACCTCCGGAGAGCCAGGTGGCCTCTCGGAGACCAAGGAATCGCCGTGTTTCATTTACGGTGAGAAACGTCTTCGTCCGCCACCGTCTCTGAAGCTCCACCGTCGTTCGTAAGTCGTTGGTTCCAGCAGTTCCGCAAAGAGTTAGAACACTGGCCGATTGGGCTGAACAAATGTCTTTCGAAAATTGCCTAAAATATCCGTTTTGTCAATCTGTAAAAAGGTATCGGTACAAATATGGAATTTGTCCATGTCAAATAATGTAAATTGTTACTAAATAAAAGCCGCATAACATGGGAGCAATTCTCTATGAAATCGGTATTTTTTCTTAAATTTTAATTTTTGTATTTTTTAATCCGACTGAAACTTTTTTGGTGCCTTCGGTATGCCAAAAGAAGCCATTTTGCATCATTGATTTGTCCATATAATTTTCCATACAAATTTGGCAGCTGACCATACAAAAATGATGTATGAAAATTCAAAAATCTGTATCTTTAGAAGGAATTTTTTTATCGATTTGGTGTCTTCGGCAAAGTTGTAGGTATGGATATGGACTACACTAAAAAAAATGATGTACGGTAAAAAAAATTTGATGATTTTTTATTTAACTTTTTGTCACTAAAACTTGATTTACAAAAAAACACTATTTTTTTTTTTTGAGATGTTTTAGAAGACATCAAGTGCCAACTTTTCAGAAATTTCCAGGTTGTGCAAAAAATCTTTGAGCGAGTTATGAATTTTTGAATCAATACTGATTTTTTCAAAAAATTAAAATATTGGTCGCAAACATTTTTTAACTTAATTTTTCGATGTAAAATCAAATTTGCAATCAAAAAATACTTTAGTAAAAAATTCATAAAGTGCACCGTTTTTAAGTTACATCCATTTTTAGGTGACTTTTTTTAAAATACTCGCAGTTTTTTATTTATTAAAATTAGTGCACATGTTTGCCCACCTTTGAAATTTTTTTTTTTTGAAAAGCTGAGAAAATTCTCTATATTTTGCAGTTTTTGAATTTTGTTGATACGACCCTTAGTTGCTGAGATATTGCCATGCAAAGGTTAAAAAACAGGAAAATTGATGTTTTCTAAGTCCCACCCAAACAACTCACCATTTTCGAATGTCGATATCTCAGCAACTATAGGTCCGATTTACAATGTTAAAACATGAAACATTCGTGAAATTTTTCGATCTTTTCGAATTTTTTTTTAATTTTTAAACCAAGACTAACATTTCAAAAGGGCCAAACATTCAATATTACGCCCTTTTAAAATGTTAGTCTTGGTTTAAATGTTTTGAAAATATTGATGAATTTTGAAACTAATGATGCAAAATGGCTTCTTTGGGCATACCGACGGCACCAAAAAAGTTTCAGTCGGATTAAAAAATACAAAAAAAAAGATCGAATGACCGAAATCTGAGAGAATTGCTCATGGGTGAAACCACAACTGTAAACAATGTTTTTGATGAGTGATAGATAAAAACTATCATTTGATGATTCTAGCACCACCAACATATCAGAAGTCACTACAGTTTGTGAGTTCTTTTCTTTTATCTCGTGATTGCCAGCATGAGCCTTCACTTTCTATCACTCCTTCTCTTGTAGTCGTTCACGAAAACTCGCCGAAGATTCTTTTGTTTGCTCAGAAAACCACAATGAAAGAACGCAAGAGGGAGTTTGGGAACCGAACGCTGTATGATAGTCTCGTCTAGAGGTATCGACTTATTTTTGGATACAAATTCCACATAAGTTTCAGTTGTGTTCAAATTTACTGTGATTGGCGATCAATATTTGTCAACAACACAAAGTTACAACATTGACCATCTTTGAAAGAAAACGAAGGAAAGTTGAAATTACATTTATCTTATTTAAATTTATTCATTCCAATTTCTGAGCTTAATTCAGTTCCTCATTCTCAAACATAGTTACAAACACATATCCACAAAATCACCAAAACCATACTAAAATCGTTAAAGATTAAAGGCTCGTCCGGTGATCGTCTACACGCCTCTTCGGTGTGAACTGAATCCCAAGTGCCCACCCACGACAAAAAATACTACGCAAAATGGTATGCAAATCCGCACACCTCTCCAATCCGTCACATCTCACAAGTGGAGTGCGCCGATGTGATCGAAATATTGATTATTCCGAAAAAAACCCCAAATTCACCTCTACCGGATTTGGTTCGCCGCGGCGCCATTGTTTATTTTGATGACATTTTTTTTTCTCGTTAGTATACTCTTCAATTCAAAAATCACCATTCTTTCCATCCCATCAGCCTGAGAGATCAACTGGTAGCCGCGTCATCCGTTCGGCGATTGTATATCATGACGAATGAGCGCAAAAAATAAATAAATACAAATATATCGCATTTGCACGAACGACCGAACCAAACTGTCAGTCGCAGCAAAAGTTCACCTCTTTGATGTCACGCTCGTACCCTCCCCGAAACGACATCAACATTCGTGACTTGTCCGCTGTCCGTTTAGTGTCGCACTCGACTCCGACTGTTTCCGACTGCCGAGTGGTCTTTATTTTGGGGATGGTTTTTTGTTTTTGGATGACTTTTAAGGTGCACGCAATACGGGTTTACCGTACGATAAGTGAAGTTTGTCTTTTGGTCGCCATCGTGCTAACTTGTCGTACGTGCATTTTGGGCCAAATTGAGTTAAGAACGTCATTTTGTGCAGCTCACAATGCCTCACCTTTTGACCTTCACAGATCTTCAAAATTCGATTTAAATCCGGAGATATTCCATAACAACCGAAAAAAAATTTCGTGCATTTTTGTCACTTTTCATATGAAAGAAGTTTCAATCTTTTCGTGCTATCTTGACACAGCCTGAAAATTGATGTGCGACAACTGGCCAAAGGGATTTCAGATCAGAATGCGTTTGACACACGTACTTGCCCGACTACTTTAAACTTATAACTCGAGATTCCGACAACCAAATTCAATCAAACTTTGGGGCAATGGACAGAATAGTCTGCCAAACAAAACTTGTTTGTTATTGTTTACATTGTACGCTCTTCTTCTTGTATATTCATGGTCAAACATTAAAATATCAGCTAGATTTCCCAGAAGTTTTCATAACATCACGAAGGTCTCAACAAAACAGCCAAACTTTTGACATTGAGCTAGGGCAGCGTTGCTGCCCTCCGTACACACTATTCCGGAGTCACGGTCAGTGAATTTTGGCTAGTTTCAGGCATCTTTACACCGGTTCAATGAACGGCCGGACACTGACCGAGGGACAGATTCTGAAGCGTTGAAGTTGATTTTTTTGTACCGTTCCAAAGGTGTGTGGGCCGAGTTCAAGCGTCTTGCACGATCGGAGGCGTGTTTACTTCCGTAGATTTCAAAACAACAATAGAAAACCCTTTAATCACCACCTCCTCTGCTAGATTGATGGACGTACGAACCAGTCAAGGGTGCCACTATGGAAGACAACAATTCAATCTCGCGGCTCGAACGCGGCTTTGACAGCTGGTGCCCCCACAGCGGAGAGGTCGAGGAGTGCCCTTCTAGGGAAGTTTGCCTGTTTGAAATTGGTGATCACGCTTCAACGGTTTCTAGGGTTAGCGTTCAACGACAATAGGGTCCGCTAATTAGAGTTTGGACCAGTTTTTATCGATAGGGTTCGGAATGTGGCGTTCACACGTGCCAGGAATGTCTCGAAATAATCTTATCAAAACTTAGATCTGTTGAGATTGTCGCATGACAAATCGTTTGTCAACCACGTCAAGTCAGGGCCACGAACACCTGTTTCAGAGTCCCCTGCGAGAGACATCACGTGACTTGGCGAAAAACTAAAAAATCAAAAAAATCCCCCTCAGGGGGTCGCCTACCAGGCTCAATTAATGACGATCACACAATCAACAATTACCCGCAAATGATACGGTACACGAGCGTCCCCTCGGCCGGGTCACGCAAAGGATTTGCGTTCCCGGCGGCGGTGGGGTCACATTATCGACGGAAGTTGGCTTCGGCACGCGGACCAGCAGCACGTCGGATGATGGTGCAAATTAGGGAACATGGAGCCACCAGGCTGTCAGTTAGGTGTTAGAGTGATCAGATATGGTGAATTCAAGCATTTTATGTAATTCTCCTACTTCCAATTTTAAATTCATTCTTCCGTAAAAAAAATCAAGATATTAGCAAATTCGCGATTTTTTTTCCTAAGGTCATGCGATCATGTTTGAACTCTCCCTTAATTGACATTTCCGTAAATTCAAAATTTGTAAGAATCGTAAACGTTTGATGAAAAAAATAGAAATAAACGCTTTTCAATGTAGCCTTAATAGTTTGTATTTAGATTGTAAAAGTTTTTTCTATGAAAATTTAAATTTATGGAATTATATTTATAGACTCGGCTTTTTCGATGAAATTCGAAAGAGGGGGGAGAAAACGCGAAATAAAATTTGCCATGGCTGGAATCTGCACGGATCGTTGAAGATGTTTAAACAACCTAATTAGTGTCATGTAATCCTACACTTAATATTCTATAAATCTTTAATTGAATTAGCCTCATCAATTCTGACCATGTTTTTTTTTAATTCCCAAGGTAATTTCATTTTTTAACCCGGGCATGGTCTTCGGGTCTATATGACCCAAGAGCATGATAAAAGTTATCGTAACTTTTGACCTTTGACACTTACAGAGCTGAAATTTTATGACTTTGTGTATCTTACCAAGACACACATTTGAGCCAAAAATGGACTTCCGGTGGCCACCGGAAGTACCCCCCAGAAAAAAAGTCACACTTATGGTACTCGGGTCTATATGACCCAGAAATGTTTTTGGCTGCCAAAATTCGGAACCTTGACCGATTTTGGATGTCTTGACCGCAAATGAAAGGTTAGAATGTCTAGTTTGCCACCGGGAACCTGCTACAACCGAAAAAAGTCCTTTTTGAGGCCCCGACTTTGAGGACCTGTATCTCCGGAACGATAACACATAGCGGGTTGCTTCCAGTTGCATTTGACGGGTAATAACCTCAACTTTAAGCTCCCGTAGAGATTATTTGTCAAAAGTGGACACCGGTTCCGTTAACCCGGAACATCCGAAAAACATGATTTTTTCAGCTTTTATTATAAAATCAACACATTAGTCAATTTTTTCAACCGGATTTTTTGTAAATCATTACATACGTATATTATATACTACCCCTGACTGTTTGGGATCGTTCCGGCCAACTGTGGCCAATCCGGAACCGGTTCCAGGGTACCACCAAAACGGTTCCAATAATGGTATCGCTAGAAACCCGTCATGTTGCATATCAAACTTCATGAAATTGAAAATTATGACCATCTGAGGTCATGCCGATATCCTCTGACTCAACCTGGTCATGCTGGAACCGGTTACCGGTGGCCAGTGGGGGACACTTCCGGAGTATGCAGGAAAGCATATCATGCGACATATCAAACGTCATGAAATTGAAAATTATGACCATCTGAGGTCTTGCCGATATCCTCTGACTCACCCTGGTCACGCCGGAACCGGTTACCGGTGGCCACTGGGGGACACTTCCGGAGTATGCAGGGAAGCATATCATGCGACATATCAAACTTCATGAAATTGAAAATTATGACCATCTGAGGTCATGCCGATATCCTCTGACCCAACCTGGTCACTCCGGAACCGGTTACCGGTGGCCACTGGGGGACAATTCCGGAGTATGCAAGGAAGCATATCATGCGACATATCAAACGTCATGAAATAGAAAATTATGACCATCTAAGGTCATGCCAATATCCTATGACCCAACCTGGTCACGCCAGAACCGGTTACCGGTGGCCACTGGGGGACACTTCCGGAGTATGCAAAGAACCCTACCATGCGACGTATCAAACTTCATGAAATAGAAAATTATGACCATCTGAGGTCATGCCAATATCCTCTGACCCAACCTGGTCACTCCGGAACCGGTTACCGGTGGCCACTGGGGGACACTTCCGGAGTATGCAAAGAACCCTACCATGCGACGTATCAAACGTCATGAAATAGAAAATTATGACCATCTAAGGTCATGCACATATCCTATGACCCAACCTGGTCACGCCGGAACCGGTTACCGGTGGACACGGGGGGACACTTCCGGAGTATGCAAAGAACCCTACCATGCGACGTATCAAACTTCATGAAATTGAAAATTATGACCATCTGAGGTCATGCCAATATCCTCTGACCCAACCTGGTCACTCCGGAACCGGTTACCGGTGGCCACTGGGGGACACTTCCGGAGTATGCAAAGAACCCTACCATGCGACGTATCAAACGTCATGAAATTGAAAATTATGACTATCTAAGGTCATGCACATATCCTATGACCCAACCTGGTCACGCCGGAACCGGTTACCAGTGGACACGGGGGGACACTTCCGGAGTATGCAAAGAACCCTACCATGCGACGTATCAAACTTCATGAAATTGAAAATTATGACCATCTGAGGTCATGCCAATATCCTCTGACCCAACCTGGTCACTCCGGAACCGGTTACCGGTGGCCACTGGGGGACACTTCCGGAGTATGCAAAGAACCCTACCATGCGACGTATCAAACGTCATGAAATTGAAAATTATGACTATCTAAGGTCATGCACATATCCTATGACCCAACCTGGTCACGCCGGAACCGGTTACCGGTGGACACGAGGGGTGTTAAATATTTATTAT